>NC_058131.1:451836517-451852350 GCF_016433145.1 Gracilinanus agilis | reverse complement strand
ATATATATATATATACATATACATATATATACAATCCTGTAGTTTAACATGTTTAGCTAAACCTAAATTCCCATGAGCAAAGTAACCAGTGTAATATAAAGGCAAAACATGCATTCTTTAAATCAAGCTTGGACCTGTTGCCTCATTTATTTGAGCCTTTCAAACATTTAAAAGCTATTTCTAAAAAGTGAAATTTATTTAAGCTTGAGTATGTCCCCAAAACAGACCAGGTCTGTTTTTCAGCAACTATCCTAGCTAATCAGAGAGACACATTATCAGCAGAAAAGGCCACCTGATGATGGAACATGTTGGCCATGACAAAAAGAAACAGAAAAAAAATTTTTTTTAAGTTTTTTCTTTACAGTATGTTCCTTTTCCACTTCTGAGGTGATGTCAATAGAGTAGCAAGAAAGTGGGTAGGGGTTCTTAAATCTTCTAAACCACACAGTTTAAAAGATTTTTTTAGTTTAACACTTGATTCTCCATATCTGAGCTCTTTGTCTAATCCCCAAGATGAATCACATCAGTCTTGATATTATTGCTATAAATAAATCCAGAAGAAAGAAGGAAATTTTAGCTAAATGAAAGGATGGTTCACAGGTACTACTGAGACAAAGGAAGGAGTCAAGAGGGTAGGTTTTGTCATATTCTCCAGATCTCTAAGTAATGTTATTTTACCTGACAATCAATCATCACTTTTTATAGAATATAATGATAAGTATTTGCCAAAAGGCCACCATGGGGGATGGGGCAGCCAGTAGCCCAGTGGATAGAAATCCAAGCTCAGATAGAGATGGTAAGGCCTGGGTTAAAATCTGACCCCAGATATTTTTTAAGTTGTGTGACCTTCAGCATGTCACTGAACCCCCATTTCCTAGTCCTTATTGATCTTCTGCCTTATTGATTCTAAGAGAAAAGGTAGGGATTTTAAAAAAAGACCATCATGAGAATCAAATGGTGGAGACAAAATGATAGATAAATTCTATGAAGATTTGATAAGACTCTATTTCAAATCAAATTATACTTTAATACTTGGTGACTACAATGAAAAAGATGAAAAAAGGTAAGGATTAGTAGAAATATATTGGATAGTAGAGTTTAGGAGAAAGAAATGAAAGATATCAAAGATTTGTAGAATATAATAATATTCTCATAATGGTAAACAGTGAATCCTCTGAAATGGCTGAATTGTTTGAATTCACATTGTATAATGCCATTGGGCTAGAATCAATTATGAAATTGTCCATGATTATAATTTTGAATAGTGCCAATTCAACTACACATAATCACTTCGTGGATTTATTATTTGCATAAAGAGGGATCTAGCTAATCAGTAAAGTTTTATACCTCTATGTCAAGAAAAATTTCTTTAAGAAGAGAATGAGTAGGCATTGGACATGGTGAACATCAAACAACAGCACAAAGAATGGAATTAATTACATTTTAATAGACAAGAAAAGACTCAATATGGACATAGAAATGATCTCCA
Source organism: Gracilinanus agilis (assembly GCF_016433145.1). Classification (NCBI taxonomy): domain Eukaryota; kingdom Metazoa; phylum Chordata; class Mammalia; order Didelphimorphia; family Didelphidae; genus Gracilinanus; species Gracilinanus agilis. The sequence goes on along the minus strand of NC_058131.1, from coordinate 451,850,861 downwards.
AGGCTGCTGTCTGTGTATTGTCAGATGATGGTATCTACTTGTAAGGATAGTATCCACTGGTAAGGACCAAATTTATAATAAGTACAAAGAAAGATTTAAAATGAGATTAAATATATGATATTCAATTAAGAATATTTAACTCTGAATTATTTAAACAAACTATTAAAAATTAAAAAAATTGAAAAATGGACAACAGAAGTGACATTAACACTGAATGATAATTTTATGAAGAATTTAAACTAATGGTAATTAATTGCAACAAAAAAGGTGACCAAAAGGCTGTAAAAAACACTTTATCAGCAAACGCTAGTTACTTGCCAAATGGAGGGAGATAATTGCTAAAGGTAGCACCTGGTTATAACATAAACTTATCTTTATAGTCTTATGAAGGGAAATGGATGATAATGATTAGCATCATCTCCTAAATAAGAAAAAAGTAGGGAGGGTAAAGAAATCATGCCAAGAGTATCCAAAGACAAAAATGGAAAGAAGAGTACAAACAGAAGAAAAATTCAAACTATTTGTAAAAATCATCACAACAAAATGTTTTCTCTTTCAAGGATACTTGAACCACTATCCTTAAACCCTAACACCTAAGTTAATCACCTTAGAGAATATATATAAAGAGAATATAGAGAATGTAGAAGTGGCATTAATGAGAACAAAGATGGGGAAAGCTGCCGGATAAATTGGATATGTAGTGAAGATAGCCATACTCAAGGCAATATAACAGTGACACACTAATTTACAAGGTACCAAAGGTAGAAGAAAAAAGCACCTTACTAATTTTTAAAAAGGGGTAACTGAAGAAATATCAACAACTACTTATATGCCTATTTTCTCAATTATATGATATTCTTATGAAGGTCACCTATACATAAATTGATGGCATGCTCACTGAGAACTTTAATAGGAAAAAGTCAGGATTTAATAAATGATAGATCATATCCTCACCATTTCATCACCGAATGATAAATGTAAAGAATTTAATATGTATTAATCATTTGTTGATTGTTTTTAAAAAATACATTCTAACATAGACATAAAAGGAGCTATCATAAGTAAATTAGAGGAGCATGAAGCATATTACCTATTAGTTTTATGCATAAGAGAAGAATTTGTGAAAAACAATAGATAGGATTATAGGACATAAAATGGATAATTTTTATTACATTAAATTTAAAAGATTTTGTACAAATAAAACCAAAGTAAAAATATTGGAAGGAAAGCAAAAAATTTGAGGGAAAAATTTTATAGCCAGTTTTTCACACAATAGCCCCATATCTCAAATATACAGAAAATTGAGTCAAATTTATAAGAATATGAGTCTATCATTAAGTGGTCAAAAGATATAAATGGACGGTTTTTGGAAGAAGAAATCAAAACTATATATAGTCATGTAAAAAGGTTCTAAATCATTATTTATTAAAGAAATGTAAATTTGAAAAAACTCTGAGTTATTACCTCATACCTATCAGATTGGCTAAAATGTTGGAAGGGGAGAATGACAAATGCTGGAAGAAATGTAGAAAAATTTGGACACGAATATGTTGTTGGTGAAATGGTCAACTGTTCCAACCATTTTGGAGAGCAATTTGGAATTATACCCAAAGAGTTTTTAAGTTGTATATATACCTTTTGATCCAGCAGGAAAAAAGGGGAAAGAACCTATGTGGTGGCAAAGAATTGGAAATTGAGGGGATGTCCACTAATTGGGGAATGTCTGAGTAAGTTGTGGCATATAATTGTGATGGAATACTACTGTGCAGTAAGAAATGATGAGTAGGTTAGCTTTAGAAAAACAGAAAGACTTGCATGAAATAATGCAAAGTGAAGCAAGCAGAATTAAGAAAATAACAATGTTGTTTAAAGAGTATTTGAATGACTAAGTTATTCTAAGTAGAATGAGTATTTGAATCAGCTACAAAAGACTTACGAAGGAAAATGCCATTTACCTCCAGAGAAAGAACTGACATATATATCCATACATCTATAAAATGTTAGCTTTCTCTAATGCAGAGCTGAGAGGAGAGTCAACTCAGAAATCAAAATGTAAAAATAACAAAAAAAATTCTCCCAAACCACCTTTTTGACAATTTACAACAAAGCATCTCCCATATATACATAAAGATCATTCCAAATTCCTTGGAAGATAGAACGATAAAAATAATACTGTTCAATGACCCTCTGCTACTAAACATTCCAGCAAGGCACAAAACAGAACTGTAATGAAAGAGATCCAAGACCGAGTTCAGGTAGAAGAGGGATTTCCTATGAATGGCAAGTCCTCCAGTTGCTCCTATTTATGGAAAATGGGTGAAGAATGTCTACTTACCAGATTTCAAAATATAGTTAAATAAATAACTTATAAAGCTTGTCTAATAAAATGTATATCTGGGATAGAGTCAATACAAATGGACACTGAGCATAGAGTTGCTTAGAGGTGCAAAGGAGGAAGGTAGGCTGGATGGTTTTTGGCAAATTGCAAAGTATTCTTACTGTCCTAAGCTTCCCATAACTACAAGAGTTTTATCTTTCCAATATAAACATTTTACTGGTGTTGTTCAGGAAGACCTAGAATTGCAAGACCTTTGAAGAACTAAAGATGAACATGCCCTCGGAGGGCAATGGAAAGAGTCATGTTGTGTATAGGTAGATTGCAGCATATAACCAAGGAGGAATTCCACAATATAGGAATAAAAGATATCATCAAATAATCATATAAAGAGAGAAAGAGAGATGAATTATTCATCTGGGGAAAATGAGGGATAAGAGATAGTCATTGTGCTCACCAATCCCCCTGTTATGTTGAGAAAAAATAAGGAAGGCCTCTAGAAGGCTGGTAAGTAATCTATGGGGGAATATAGATTAGAAGAATACAGGGTGGACAGGCAAAGATGGGTTGCAATTTGCATTGGTGGAGGGTGTTTCTAAATTGAAAAGATTGTAGATCCACTTAAATATTTTAGTACCTATCCTTATTTTTCCTTCTTGTTACATAGGACATGGGAAATACTGTTTTGCTTATAGAGTAATGCAAAGAATTTCTTTTTTTAAATTAGAATTTTGTTTGAGCCTTAGTAAAGTCAGCAGGGATTCAAGCAATTTTTATTTTTTTACATATGTTTTTACAAAGTATATTGATACTTTGGGAAATTCTTCTCCCAACTCCTTTTCTTTTCTTTTTAAATTCTTATCTTCTTTTTTAGAATCAATATTAAGTGTCTGTTCCAAGGCAGAACTGTAATGTAATGTAATGTAATGTAATGTAATGTAATGGCTATGCAATTGAGGTTAAATGACTTACCCTGGGTCCCACACAGCTAAGGAAGTGTCTGTGGTCACATTTGAACCAGGAAATCCCCTCTCCAGGACTAGTTCTCTATCCACTGAGTCATCTAGCTGCCCCTTCAACTCCTTTTCTAAATAGAAATATTCAGCAACCTTCAGAGATTTAAAGAGAACTATGGTTTATTTTATTTTCCACAATATAATGATACCTAGATTATGATAAGACAAAGAGTATCCTAATATTATCTGATTGATATGTGCAAACATACACTAGCTGATTCATTTGTCCTTATTGTCCTTATCTCACAGATCCAGGATATAAGGTTGCCAAACCATTTTATCTCATTTGCTATCTCATTTTCTATGTTTAAGAGACTAAGAAAGATAAACTAAATGAACTCTGAGAAGTTGGACAGAAAGGATGTACTAGCTCAAAGACTTTAACTCAAAGTGGAAATATAATTATTAGTGTGTATTCCCTTATATTTTGAAGTTATAGTCATTAAAACTTCACTGATCCCAGTCAGGCACACTGAAAGAATGCATAATGGCTGGAAAAGCAAGTGACCATTTTCTGGTAAGCTAAAAAAAGCAAATGAAAGTAATATAGTCTCCCCTCCCCGCCCTCAAAAAGAAGAAGCCAGAAAAATGTGTTAAAGTTTCTCTTTTAGGATGTAGTGGGAAATTGGGAGGTTGCTTTGAGAAGTAGGGAGGATGTAAAGCAAGAATCCAACAGTTAGAAACAAAGTGGCTTCTTTTTGAGTACAGGTGTCATGCTAGACCCTTTCACAGAGAAAGTTACGTTGGCAACTCATAGGGCAGGAGAAGTGTTGGCATAGTTTGTTGCATACCTAGATTTGGGGGAAGCAGATTTCAGCTAGAGTCCCATGGAATAAAATACTTCAGAGGAAGTCAGCCCAGGGTAGATTGGAGATGCTCAAAAATATTATTCTAAAGTTATAAAATTAAACCTAATGAGGAGAAAAAATTAAATTGGTCTGAAGAACCAACTTAGATTAAAAAATAGTTGTACTAAAAATGGAAGCAATGACAAATAACAGCAGATAAATATAAGAACATTTCTTTGGTCCTGTTAAAATTTGTCAGAGGAACATTAAAGTTCAGAATATGCTGGAAAGTAAGAGAAGTCAAGGACAATAGAAGGGGTTCTCCCACTGTTATGAGTAAGATTAGATTAGCTAATTATTAGGAATTAAGATGTACCTAGCAGGAAGGAGCTGGAGCTTGGAATTCCAGGTTGGAATGAAGGAGGAGGAAGTCTATCTGTGCCCTGAGTGAGGACTCCATTAGTGGTAGGCAAAACTGTTGCCAGCCTGGGAGACCTCAGAGCAAAGGACACCCTGCTTCCTGATTTCCCCTGGGATCCTGTGTGGTGTGGCATCCAGCAAAAGGACAAGATCTACAGAGCCAAGAGAAGAGGTGAAGTTTGAGTACTGGAGGACAGTGCTTCAAGCAAAACCCTTAGTACTTGGTTCCTGAGACAACTTTAACTCCTGGCATCCAGAGATCATCAGTGGATTGCAGTGAGAATCCCAAAGCCACAAAGCCCTAGCTGTACTCAAGCCTGGCAGGTTCCAGGTTTGAAGCAGAAACCCAGAGACTCCATTTACAGCTCCTTGGGCCCTGTTAGTTTAGATCACTTAGATAAAAGTAGAATAAGTCCTCCCATTGCCCTGTGGTTTTATCCCTTAGATTTTAAGTATAGAAATCCTTTCCCACCTTTTAGTCTAACATAATTAAAGCTGTTAAGTCCCTTTTACCTTGTTAGCCTGTTACTATACTCTGGTCTAGTGGAAGCTGGGTGACAGTTAAGATCAACTGCCATTCCTGTGGAAATCCAGTAAACTCTGGTCTCTTCACCCTGGTCCAGTCTCTCATAAATCCTAGAGTGTGTTCCCACAAACCACTTAGTTTATTGTAATATCCCTGGTGACCCCATTACCTCACTTATATTTTCCTACACCACCCACTTTTATTGCTGCTATTTTAAGTGAAAAGGGAAGATCAAAATTAGGTATAAGATTTTGCTTAGGATGGATGGGATGATGATAGCTGACAAGAGAAAGAAATTGGAGCTTCTCAATTTGTATTTTGTTTGTTTCTCTGCAAAGGTGAAAAACATTGTTATTTCATTTTTACACTTTGAGTGATCTTTGAGTGATGGAGCAAAAATGACAGCGAATTGATCTTGAATAAAGGTTAGATGATTGTAAGAGAATATCTAACTACTCTTGATCAATTCAAACTAAATCCTTGTGTCCTAAAAGAACAGGCATATATTATTGTTGAGCACTAATATGGATTATGATATGACATAGAAAAGATTATGAAAATGGGAAAGGTACCAGATGATTGTAAAAGGGCAAATATTATCCTGATTTTCAAAAAATGGGAAAAAAAAGTAGTCTGTGAACTATAGACCAGTGAGCTTGACTTTGATTCCTGGGAAAATTTTAGACCAGATTATTACAGAGATGGTTGATGGACATTTAGAAAGCAATGAGATTACAAAGAGCCAACAATTTAGCTGTATGACACTGGGCAAGTGACTTAATCTCAACTACTTAGCCCTTATCACTCTACTTCTCCCCTAGAACCAATACTTAGTATTGAATCTAAGACAGAAAATAAGGATTAAAAAAAGAGCAGAACAGCTTAATAGCTTCATTTTTTTTCTTACTATCCTAATATATAAATGGAATGCCATAAAGAACCTCATGTTATTCTTTTGGAGAAATGGAGATATGAATTAGACAATAACACAATTTAGTTATTTGATACCATATCCATCAAACTACCAAAGGACTGATTTATAGAAATGGAAAAAAAAACATTCATATGGAGGCAAAAAAAAAATCTCCAGGGAAACAATGAAAAAAAGTGGTACCTAGCAGTGTTGGGTTTCAAACTGTATTACAATGCAGTAAATCACAAAACATTTTGGTTCTGGCTAAAATCTGAACAATCATTGGAACAGATTAGATATACAACATTTTGAAGCAAATGTATTTAATACCCTAGATACAATAAACACACCTAGCTACTTGGATAAGAATCCACTACTTGACAAAAACTGCTGGGAAAATTAAACAGTAGTGAAGAAATTAGACTTAGATGAATACCTCACACATTATTCCAAGATAAGTTCCAAATGGATATGACTCAGATTCAAATGTGTAAGAATTAGAACTATTCCCCATATGTTAAATGGTGTAAGGATATGTATAGTCAATTCTCAAGAGAAGAAACCTAAGCTTCTGTTAGCTATATGAAAAATGCTCCATATCATCACTAATAAAATAAATGCAAATTTAAAAATGATCAGTGTTGAAGGAAATGTGAGAAAATATTGTTTGGTGAACCTTTGAATGAATATCAGAATTCTGAAAAATAATTTGAAATTATACACAAAAAAATTACTAACCAGTGAATGCACTTTGACCCACCTATTCAGGAGTCTGCTGGAGCCTGCTCATAGTGGTTCACAAGAACCAATTGTTAAATCTTTAAAATGAGCATTTATACCTTAGAAATGGAGAAATACCATAAATCAAGTCTTGATTTATTGTTTTGTTGGTTGTCTAGACTAAAGAAAGTAATGGAGAAAATGTTAATGCAGATTAAACTTAAAGTGTATTATTTAAACATTTTCCTCCCCAGAAAGCTGATTATTATGTAATATCTGAACACACCACTGCCTTTAAGATCCTATATGCACAAAAAATATTTATAATATTTGCAGAGTGAGACAAGTCCATGACCAATGAGTGTTTTTTTTTTAAAACCCTTACCTCCCGTCTTAGAGTCAATACTGTGTATTGGTTCCAAGGCAGAAGAGTGGTAAGGGTAGGCAATGGGGCAAGTGACTTGCCCAAGGTCACACAGCTGGGAAGTGTCTGAGGCCAGATTTGAACCTAGGACCTCCTGTCTCTAGGCCTGGCTCTCAATCCACTGAGCTACCCAGCTGCTCCCCCCAATGAGTGTTTTGATCAACTTGGCATATTTGTTGCCAAGGGGAGGAGGGGAGATATTGTGGAAAACTATGCTGATGTGAAAAACAAAAGATAGCAGTAAAAAAAAAGATAGTAGTTAAAAAATTAATAATATAGGCTAATTCAGAGAACATACATATGCTGTGTATATCCTAGGAGGATTTCTTCTTGCTTTTATGAATTGGGACACATACAATAAACATTTATCTGTTAGATTTAAAGCTGAATTATTACTCTTAAAATTTCAAGAAAAAAATTATAGCAAAACTATCTATTGACATTTAAATTATGCTGTGCAAGCTTAAACTAAGAGTTAAGCATTCTACCAGTTGTTTACTTGATTCCCAGAAAGAAATTATTGTTCAGGCAAAGTGGTCATTAAATGTGGCAACAACAACCAATTTGGTAAAGGATTGTTGGATTTTTTGTTCAGTTTTTTTTAAAACAGCATTTATTTATTCATTTATTTAATTGCTTATTTTTATGATTTAAATATTTTATTTTTTTAGAAAACATTTTCCATGGTTACATGATTCTTGTTTTTACTTTCCCCTTCACCTCCCCCTTATCCCCTCATATCCAACACGCATTTCCACTGGTTTTAACATGTGTGATCAGTCAAAACTTATTTACATATTATTGATAGTTGTATTGGTGTGGTCATTTAGTGACATATCCACAACATATCCACATCCATATCCACATCAGCCCATGCGTTCAAGCAGTTGTTTTACTTCTATGTTTCCACTCCTGTAGTTCTTCCTCTGAATGTGGGTAAGCGTTCCTTTCCATAAATCCCTCAGAATTGTCCTGGGTCATTGCACTGCTGTCAGTACAGAAGTTACATTCTATTTTACCACAGTGTATTGGTCTCTGTGTACAATGTTCTTCTGGCTCTGCTCCTTTCACTCTGCATCAATTCCTGGAGGTCTTTCCAGTTCACATGGAATTCCTCCAGTTTATTATTCCTTTGAGCATAATAGTATTCTATCACCAGCATATACCACAATTTGTTCAGCCATTCCCCAACTGAAGGACATACCCTCCTTTTCCAGTTTTTTGCCACCACAAAAAGCGGGGCTATAAATATTTTTGTACAATTCTGTTTATCTATGATCTCTTTGGGGTACAAACCCAGCAATGCTATGGATGGATTGAAGGGCAGAGAGTCTTATCGCTCTTTAGGCATAGTTCCAAATTGCCATCCAGAATGCTTGGATCAGTTCACAACTCCACCAGCAGTGCATTAACGTCCCAATTTTGCCACATCCCCTCCAACATTTATTACTCTCCCCTGCTATCATTTTGCCAGTCTGCTAGGTGTGAGGTGGTAACTCAGAGTTGTTTTGATTTTCATTTCTCTAAGTATTAGAGATTTAGAACACTTTCTCCTGTGCTTATTGTTAAAAACAGTATTTAAAAGTTTTCAGTTTTAATATAGACTGAGCACTTGATTAAAACAATATCAAGTGGCACCATCATAACTGGTGACAAAAAAGACCATTCACTGAATGGTAATGAATGTTTCATTTTATTTGGCTTTTGAGGGGCTCAGTAGTCAGTCTGATATAGAATCTAAGAAGTTGTCTGAGAACCTGTTCAGCCTTTGTGCTGTCCTAAAAGATTTTCCGAGGCAGTCTCCTAAGCCCAATGAGGTTGCAATTCATAAGAATGTGATGTTGTTCAGGAACATGTAAGAGAAGAAAGAACAAAAACCAAGGCTATGATTTCCCAGGCCAGCTGTCTCCAATGAGCTAGAAAACAAATTCTTAAAAGTTTGGGTTTGAGTTATATTTAGTCATCTGTTTGCTTGATAGAGAAATCCTGGATAGCAAGAATATGATTATTCTTTTTATTCAGCCTAATCCTCTCCAAAATGAATTAGTTTTGGTTGAATTGTAAAGGGATATTTCTTGATTGGCTTGGAATTTATTCACTTGGTCCTCAGTACCAAGGATATACTCTAAGTACTTGTTAGCATCCAGAAGTATTTTAAGGCTGCACAGAATCCTTTACTATCTCTTTTATATCTTAAATAGTGACTCAGACTACATTCCAAAGGGAATAACATTAAGTAAATTACAGAAATGTAGTCTTTCTTCCCTCTTCTCCACCAAAATCACAGAGTATAAGGAAGAATTTTCTGTTAAGTCACTTGATCTCAGTATCAGTTTTCTCCTCTGTAAGATGGAGATAATAAAAGCACCTATCTCCTGGACTAATTTAAGTATAAAATGAGGCAACAATGCTTATAAAGTGTTTTGTAAACCTTAAAGCATTATATAAATGCCAGGTGCTATTATAATTGCTTTAAAAAAAATCTTATTTTGAAATAAGGTGACTCTTTTGGGGCTCTCCATTTTCTAGAAAATCAAAAGAGAATCAAGGCATAGTCCTGAAGATGTGAGATGTCTCTCACTTTGTAAAGGTTCAATTAAGGGCTAGTGGAGAAATACTTTGAGATGCGTACAGCTATACATTTGAAATATTTCAGCCCAGCTGTTCTCGACTTCTCTGAAAGAGCCTGAGGAGGCTGGAGTAATCTCTTCAGGTAACCAGGACCCAAACCATAATCCCTAGATCAAAGTCAGCCCTGAGATTAGTGGTTTATTTGAAATACAGGCTGCTGTGGCTATATTTTGACTTTGTGCTAACATAAAACTTGCTAAGCTTAAGAATGTCAAGATTAAATAGTAACTAATACTTTTGAATGACGAAGGAAAGGCCTTAGCTTCTCATGGCTCGTTATTAAAATTGTGGGTGGGCTTTTATGACTCTTGGCCAAGCATGTGCCACACGGCATTTTGAATTCAAGCACATTTGATTCAAGGATAGGAATCAAAATTGTCAGAACTTTTTTCTCTATGACAGGGGTACTCTACATTCCACCCACACTACAATGAAGAGAGTAAAGGGACTCTTCCCCCTCTTCTCTCCACTCAACCTCAGAAGAAGGAAAACCTGGCTTTTCAACTAAATGTGGAACCTTGGGAGATTTCTTAACCCTAGGTTTTTCATATATGAAATTAAAGTGTTGGATCACATTGAAAACCTTCCCTAATTTTAATATGTGATTCCAGGAGGAATTTTTTGTTCATAGATAGTCAGCCTTGGCTATTTTCCTCCTATCAACTCCAAATAGTGATTGAGAACAAAACTTTTCCTAGGAAAACAACAAGCTACAAGGGAAACATCATGAGATGAAAGATAGATCTTCATTGTCTTATCAAATAGAGCTTGGACAAATCAGTTGTTTTGTTCCTTAGTTTACCCAAATGTAAAATGAGAACGTTATTATCCTTGTCCCACTGTGAGGTTTTAAGAAATCTATTTAAAAACATCCTTACCTCATTTTAGGCAAAGACATTACTAATTACCAATAATCCATGGTTTCAACGCTGCTCATACCCTACTGAGCTGGAGACATCCATGATATATCACAGTACACTGTGGCAGGAAGACTCAGTATTGGCCCATCTGCTACCCCCTCTCAGTTCAGGCAAGTACCAGGAGTTTCAGGTTCCTAATCAGGAAAGTGTAAATTGAGTGGAATGAAGGGTGGCTCAAAGCCTAGGAAGGCTATGGCCCATTACACTTTCATATGAAAGTTTTAGGAATTTTGAATAAAAAATTGAGACATATGCGCTCTTTGTGGTGGCAAAAAATTGATAAATGAGGGTATGCCCTTCAATTGGGGAATGGATGAACAAATTGTGGTATCTGTTGATGATGGAATATTATTGTGCTGAAAGGAATAATGAACTGGAGGAATTCCATGTGAACTGGATTGACTTCCATGAACTGATGCAGAGTGAAAGGAACAGAACCAGGAGAACATTAAACACAGAGACTGATACACTGTGGCACAATTGAATGTAATGGACTTCTCTACTAGTAGCAATGCAATGATGCAGGACAATTCTGAGGGACCTATGAGAAAGAAAACTACCCACGTTCAGAGGAAGAACTGTGGGAATAGAAACATAGAAGAAAACAACTGCTTGATCACATGGGTTGATGGGGATATGATTTGGGTTGTAGACTCTGAACAACCACTGCAGTGCAACTATCAATAATATGGAAATAGGTCTTGATCAATGATACATATAAAACCCAGTGGAATTGCACATCAGCTATGGGAAGGGGGGGGCAGGGAAAGAATATAAATCCTGTAACCACAGAAAAATATTCTAAAACTAAAAACAATTTTTAAATTTTTAAAAATTAAAAAAAAATTGAGGCATAGGGTGTTATCCTCAGAACTCCATCTATTTGTTCTTGCTTGTCCACACCCACTCATTAACATGACAAAACCCAAATGACCTTAGAGGGTTGAGGAAAGCTACTATTCTTTAGTAGTAACTAAATGGGTTTTGAAGACCCAGAAATGAGTTTCTCTGGTTTCCTATTTTTGTGTACTCTCTTGACAGATGGTGAATGTATCTGTGTGTCCCAGGTTTGTGGAATTTTTCATACTATGCTATTTCATTAAATGTTTTTGCTTTGAGTGAACATGTCTTCTAAGGGACTAGTAGAAAAAAATATATTAATGGAAGCTTGCAAGCTTTGAATATGAGTGGATGTAGACCCACACTACATTTGGATAAGCTTGTGGGAGTGAGGGAAAACATATGCCACAGGTAGTATCCTAAGAGCCATATGGTTTGGGGGCTCATCTGAGGTATCCTAGTACTACATGGATTCATTGAAAATGATTTTATTTTTCAGGCTGTGATTTGTAACTCGTGTGTGTGTGTGTGTGTGTGTGTGTTTGTGTGTGTGTGTGTGTGTGTGAGAGAGAGAGAGAGAGAGAGAGAGAGAGAGAGAGAGAGAAAGAGACAGAGACAGAGAGAGGAAAGAGAAAGATACAAAGAGAGGGAGAGAGAGATACAGAGAGAGATACAGAGAGGGGGAGAGAGAGAGAAAGATACAGAGAGAGGGAGAGAGAGAAATATAGATATAGATAGATAGATAGATAGATAGATAGATAGAGCTAGAGATACAGAGAAAGATACAGAGAGAGGGAAAAGGAGGGAGAGAGACAGAGAGAGGAATGGAGGGATGGAGGGAGAGAGAGATTTAAGTCAGACTAATTGCTTTTTAAAAAATGATCATATGGCTATATGCTTAAGTATCCATTGTTCTGTCAAGTCCAATTTAAGCTAAAATTGGCACCATGTTTGCCAAGGAGTTGAAACAATGGTTATTGGTTATACTCAATACATAGGGGTGACATGCTCATTAAAAGTGAGGCTTGGACCACTTAGTGATGTGAGTTATTTTCGAGAGTATTTGTGAGAGGAATTGTGAGGAGAACATCATGAAGCTTCGCACTGAGACAAGATAATTCATAGAATTAAAACTCTGATTCTGATTCAGGAAATGTCTGAAGACATATTTTCATGACTGATCCTAAAGAAGTTTCCTGGGAGAGGATTCATGTCCCTCTGAGGAGCACCATTTGATTCTAGATGGGACATGCCACTAAAGTAGTATAACAGTGGCTAAAGATTAATGAGGAGAAAGGAGAAGGATCATATAAATCCTTCAGGGAGCAGGGCTGGATCTTATACTTAAATATCGGTTCACAGTGGTGGAATATTTGCTAAGACTAGAAGCAATGTGATAAGAACTCTGGCACTGGAGTGACGAGTTCAAATCCCTACCTCTGATACTAACTATATGCAACATCCCTGAGTCTCTATTTGCTCATCTATAAAATTAGGAGATCAGATTAGATTGCCTTTGGGGGTTCCTTCCAGTTTTAGATTGATGATCCTATGAGTCTGATGGAGCAAGAGCAGGTTAGTGAACACAATTCATTATCTAAATAACTGAGCATGAAGAAAAAAAGGCTTCTAATTTTGTGAGGTATTATGGATAGACTATTAGAAATGATAGTCAAAAGGCAACTAGGTAGTTCAATGGATAGAGAATCAGGCCTGGGGATAGGTGATCCTGAGTTCAAAACTGCTCAGCTGTGTGACCTTGGGCAAGTCACTTGATCCCAATTGCCTAGCCCTTACTACTCTTCTACCATGGAACCAATACTTAGTACTAATTCATCTTAGATGTACATATCTTAAGAAGGTAAGGTTCGACACAAAGCGGCTTCCGGGTTAAGATGGCGGCAGAGTAAGAAGCAGCTCTTAACCTCTCCTGACCGAAACACACAAAACTCCTCAAGGGGACATAAAAACAAGTCCAGACGAACGGAGGAACCCCACAACAGGGCACAGCGTGGAAGGTACGTGGAATCGAGACAGTTCCAGGCTAAAAAGGGCTCTCACTCAAACGCGAGCTGAGCAACCGCCCCACCCCCACCCCCTCCACACTCACCTATAGCTCCAAACCCAGCTAAAAAGAAATAGAGCAAGTTTGGGGCACCCATCGAGTCATCGGCAGCTCCGGGACCTGTTCCTGAGAGCAGCAAGACTTAGGACCCCATTAAGTCAAGAACGCACGCGAAATCTGAGCGCGCGGGAGCAGAGAGTGGACGCTGGGCGCGTGCCCGCTGAGCAGAGGCCTGGGTGGAGGCAAACACAGCCAGGAACTAAAGCCTAAGTGGGGAACCAGTGCAGACGGGTATACGACTGTGGAAGTAGCTCCCTGAGACTTGTAAAGGAGCCTCCTGCAGAGGATCAAGCAAGGGAATCCACCAGGGGGCTTGACCTTGGAAAAAACTAGAACTCAGACCTCAGGAGCCAATAGATCTCAGACAGACACAGAGAGCGAGGATAAACCTGAGAAGCTGCTGGGCTAATGATGGCTAATCAGTTACAGGAAATTCAGAAGAGAAAGAATAATAACAAAAAAAAGAAGTCTTTAACACTCGACAGCTTCTACACAGAGAAAATCCAGACAACCAAGCAAACAGAGGAGGAGAACAAACAACCATCCAGACCCTCCCCAAATAAGGAAAACTCCTCACAAGCTATGGAAGAGTTCAAATCTGAGATTCTGAGGAAAATGGAAGAGATCTGGCAAGAAAATAACAGCTTAAAAGGTAGAATCTTGCAACTGGAAAGCGAGGCTCAGAA
>NC_058131.1:451740202-451831553 GCF_016433145.1 Gracilinanus agilis | reverse complement strand
GGGTGGGGGGGGGGTCCGGGGGGGGGGAGGTTGAAGGGGAAAGGTGGAGCATGAATCATGTAACCATGTTAAAAATGAATATTAATAAATGTTAAAAAAAAAAAGAAGGTAAGGTTCATTTTTTTTTAAGGAAATGGAAAACATTATTGGACTATGCAGAGTCAAGGTTGGACCTACCCATCCTTACAGGGTAAGACACTAGGTTAGCTATTGCAAAACCCAAGAACACTGAATGTAAAAAAAGAAGTATGTGACAGGGAAAAAACAAACAAACCACTGACTAGCTCTTCTTTTCTTATGTATGTATCACAGAAACAAAATGAGAGACCAAGATTCAAGTCATTCAGATTCAAAGGAAAATGATTAAGACAATCAAGAAAATCCTGATGACGCATGCAACAATGGACAAAATTGCTCTAATGGGTGAGATAAAAGATCACACAGGCCCCAAATGTCTATAAAGAGTGTGAGACAGACTCAATATTCTCAAGGGAAAGGGTAATCAACTCAAGCAGCACACTTAAAAAGTATAAGCAAGCTTCTGGAAGGAGTCGGGCAAAATAGATGCAAAATATTAGTAACAACAGATCATTTTACCTTGATGTCATATGCCAGGATTAAGAAAATGTTTACTTTGCTATGGTATTATAAGAGAAGTATCATTCTTTTATTTGGCTTCCCTGGCATGTCCCTTGAAAGCAAACTACTTATGGAGAAGTTGTCCATGGTAAGAATGAAAAAGCCTAAAACCACAACCTCACTTAGGCAGTTAGGTATAGTTGCTAGAGTGCTGGACCTGAAGTAAGGAAAACATGAGTTCAAATCCTGTCTCAGGCACTTACTAGCTATGTGATTCTCAGAAAGTTGCATCATTGTTGCTACCTGCCTCAGTTTCTTCACGTGTAAAATGGGAATAATAAAAGCATCTACCTCCCAGGGTTGTTGTGAGGATCAAATAAGATAACAAATGTAAAGTGCTTTTCAAATTTTAAAATACTATATAAATGCTGATTATCATTATTACTACTACTACTACTACTACTACTTTCATGGAGACAAACTAAATATTTCAGCTGATCACTGCCTAATTTACTAAGGAACCTGAAGTCTGAGCAAAAAACTTAGTGGAATCAAGATGTGACATTTTTAAGGAAGGCAAACAGTGCTACCAAGAATGGTGCCAAAAGATGCCACCTTATACCTTCTCCTTTTTAGGCAGCTTCCATATTTGCCTCTATTGATTTATATTTTGGAGTCTCAAAAGATATAGACAGACTCACAGTCAATGCATCCTAGAACTGAGTGACTCTGTGACCTCAGTTCAGGAACAGGAATGCATAAGTTCATTGTCAAGAGAGCGAATGTTGGGAAAGCCATCCTATATGAAAAGTACACTGGGCAACTTGCCAATCTTCAAGCTAGTCCTAGAGAGTGGATGAGGTACAAAGATAAAGTATTACAACCAACTAGTGTGTGTTGAACATCCTTTTTCCCAATAAAATGCAAACTTCTAGAGGGCAAAAAAACTTATTGAGTAGTGAGTTGTGCCCTATGGCACGTATTTGGCATATACTTTTGCTCCATGTGAGGAGAAAAGGAGAAATAGCAAAATGGAGCCAAACAAGGAGAGTCTGATCAGAAATATAAAGCTCTGAGTAAAGTCATTCAAATGAAGAAGAAAATTAGTATTGGTATTCAATGAAGAATTAGAGAACTCATCTGAAACTGTCTGGTACAGAGGACCTCTGTTCAGACAGGAAGGGGGTGCTAAACCCAAATGTATCCTTTTTTCTATTATAATATTTCAGTTGTGGCAGCCTCTGGGGAACAGAGGACATCCGTAAAGTCTGAAGACATAAGAAGTCAGCCCGGACCATCTAAAACCTAAATTGGGATGGCAGATCCATGGCCTGTGGATGATGATAGTTATCATAGGCCAGCTACAAGTTCAGGGTAGCTACAGTAGAAACACCAAGCATGGATGACCAGGGACCAGGCTTCCTCATCAGGCTTCCAGAAAAGAAGGAGAAGTGGTTACTCATGCAGTCAAATGAAAACCACTGGAGGAGTACATGCGCCAATCAATCAACGCATATTTATTAACCATCTACTATGTACAAAGCACTGGGATTGCAAAGGCATAAAAGAAACAGTCCTAGCTCTCAAAGTGCTTACATTATGTATGAGAGACTACACATATGCATAAATACATATACTTATATATAAGAATTATAATACAATACAATATTACAATGTAATACAACATAATAACAATATAATACAACATAATTATAATATAACATAATATAGCAATATAAATATCAGGTAATTTAATGATAAGAGGATGGAGGAGAACAGGATGGAGGAGAACAGGAAGAAACATTAGCCACTGAGAGAATCAGGAAAGGTATCCATGTAGGAGGCAATATTTTAGTTGAGTTTTTTTTTTTTTAACCCTTGTACTTTGGTGTATTGTCTCATAGGTGGAAGATTGGTAAGGGTGGGCAATGGGGGTCAAGTGACTTGCCCAGGGTCACACAGCTGGGAAGTGGCTGAGGCCGGGTTTGAACCTAGGACCTCCTGTCTCTAGGCCTGACTCTCACTCCACTGAGCTACCCAGCTGCCCCCTTTAGTTGAGTTTTGAAGGAAATTGGATTGTACTTGAGGAATGCATTTCAGAGAAGAAAACTCATGCAGATGTAATTTATCTATTTAGTTATCTATATATTTATCTATATTTATCTATATATGTATCTATATAGTTATTTATATATTTATATAATTTTTGTTATATTATACTACAATATATAAATTTATATATAATTTATCTATATAGTTATATTATACTTAGTATGCATATTGCATGTTTTACTGTGAAGAAAGCAGGTCAGTCAACAAGTATTTGTTTATTTTTAAAACTCTGACCTTCTGTCTTAGAATCAATACCAAGTGTTGGGTCCAAGGAAGAAGGGCTAGACAATGGGAATTAAGAGATTTGCCCAGGTAACCTAGCTAGGAAGTGTCTGAGACCAGATTTGAAATCAGTACCTCCTGTTTCCAGTCCTGGTTCTTTATCTCCCAAGCCACCTAGCTGCTCCTACTACAGAGTTCTCTTACAAAATGTGTTTACTGACTACAAAGTGTGAGTAAAACTGTAAATCCACCTGTCTCTCCTTCCTCCTCCGACCCCCCCCCTCCCCGCCCCACCCCACTATGGTCTGATCGTAACCGTTTGGATTGAAGTAGTAGGTCCTACTTCAGTTTAACAGCTGCTCATTTGATCTGGCCAGGAGTTCCCAGCCCTGCCCTTATCTCTGCTGCTAAACAGGATATGTCCCAATTTTATAATCTGATGGGACTGATTGTACTCCTCAGATAACCACCAAAACTGATCCCATCTCTGTCTAGTATAATGAATGGTATACGATTTGGGTATTTAGTATTCTACTATTGTCTTATTTGGGTCACATTTGTCATGGTTAGATCTGCCTCCCCTAGCTGGATGGCTGGATTTTTCTAAAGTTCTTCATGCTCCCAGTTTTATAAACATGGTCTTTATATTATATTTATTGTATAGTATATTTATCAGTAGGGTTGTAGACACGATGTGAGCAGTTCAATACCAGAGACACGTTTATATCTAGTCTGACACATTGTATCCTGAGAGTACACAAAGGGGACATCATCTCTTTCAATACCTGTACTTAAAATTTACTAGTCTAGGATGGAGGGGTTAAAGGCAATGCAGAGATGTGCTGGAGCTAGCTTGTACTGCCTTTTGAGAGCTGATTGTTAAGTTTCCAATGTGATCATTTGTGCTTTAAAAATCAGTAAATTACACATCATCTAGATTTAAGAAAGCGTTGCAGAAAACGTTAATGCAGATTAAAATTAAAAGTGTGCCATGTGTATTTTTTTTTGTTCCAGGTTGATCATTTACAGCATGCTACTATTTAGAATTTCCTTATATCCTCCCTGTCATGGATGAGGAATCTTCTCACTGTCAAACTGCCTTGCCTCCTATTTACAAGGCTACAATTGGTATACCATGCCACCTGGGCTCTACTGAGAGCTTCCATCAGAAGCAAAAGCTGTTCTTTCAAAATAGCCTCCCTATAGATATTTAAAGAGGCATGGAAAGCATCCATATTTCATCTCCAAAGTACATGGAGACCTTGTGAATACTGGCTGATGAGAGGAAAACAAATGTGGAAGCCTTCTCCCTGTTTCTGTTTTTCAGACCCACTGCCATAACCTCTCCCATTTATAGGTATTTCTGAGGTCTGTGTATCCAAATCCACTGTGTTAAGTAAAAGTCTGGGGTGTTTGGGAGTACTTGGTAGATTTGGAAGATATAATGTATATCCAGTAAGTCTCCTATAAAGACTGGTTTTGCCAGGCAAAGTGTTAAAGATTGATATTATTAATGTTAAAGATGTCTTGTGTTATGATAATAATAACAGATAATTTGGAGAAGCAAATAAATGTGTCAGGGCCAATAGACCTTCAAGTCACAAACACTGATTGACAGGCTTCAGTGAGAAAGGAGGGGGTTAAACACTCCTGGACCTCAAACCCCTCCCCCTCTAACAGTTGCTGCTTCAGTTGGAAATGGAGACTGGATAAGATTCTTCTGGTAAGTTTCTGTTATGGCTGAACCCCAATAATGTTCCCTTTCTTTAATTTATATTCCTCACAGGTCTGATAGAGGAATAAGTAGAAGCTACCTATATAATTGTTGAGGATAGAGATAAAACTGATCTTCTTAAACTGGCAGCTGACAGGATTCAAACTAGATGACCAGACTTGAGTTGTGAGTATTTCCCCAAATAATTTCCAGGCACAGATATTGAAGGTAAAGGTTATATTAAGAAGTAAAAAGGAAAATTAAAGGAGTTAATGAAGGTATTTGAATAAGGAAAGGTGACCCTAAGCTGTTAGTTTGAAGCTGCCCTTCCCCCCCACAGGAGGGGGATGAAGGCACTTAACTGAACTTGTTAGATAATTTATATATCTGATCACTAAATCACTAGATAATTATTATATTGATATTGATGAGGATTAATTCTAACAAGCAGGCTAACCCTTGAGTAGAAACCACACTGGCTTATGCCACAATGGCCACTCAAATGATCCCCCCAAGGCTGGAGTAATAAGCAGTCTGTCTGCTCACTTCAACCCCCACAAAGCAACTGCCAACTCCTCTCAACTGCCCCCTCACCCAAAGTTCTCCAGGGGGATCCCCTGGAATTCTGGATGAGGCTGTCCCTGTATCTTTGCAGAGATTCCATGCATCCATTTCTACATGACACTTGCCAAGTCATATGTGTGCAAGTATTGCCGTATATATTTTGAGGGTATATGTGGGAGTAAGCCTTCTTGCACAGCATGCCCATTTAGTAACTCATTCATTCTTTTAGAAAGGCCAGTTGTGAATAATAGGGGATATGAAAGTGGGACTTCCTGTCCTCTTAAGTGAGATATATAGCTTTATTTCAAGTAGGACACTACATGTTTGTCATTTGTGGTTCAGTTCATTTAATGTTACTTTCCAGTTGGCTTGGGCAATGGTAGATGGCTAGTACCTATGCATAAATATCAACTATGGATAAGACAAACTAATAATAAAATTCAGGGGGAGTGAGTGGTACTATAAAGTCAACTTGTCAAATCTGAACAGGACCTTCCCCAGATTTACATCAGACTTTTTTCTAATAGCCACTTTCACATATCTTCCCATATAAGGAGTGTCTTATTTCTTTATGTTTCACAGTAAAAAGCAACCCCAACTGGCATGCCCAATCATAAGAACTTCCCATCTCCAAGAGTTCACTCAGTGGGTTAACCCTACAGGGCTAAATTATAAAGCTATACTTAGGTGTTATGCAAAAACATGCTAGAAAAGCATTTGTAATCTCACTAAGCTCATGAAATACTGGTCTTCTTATTTGTGTTCTAGGTTCTCTTAGGGTATGAATGAAAGACCTAATTTTCTCAGGGATAAGTTTTTCTAGTCCACTCAAAACGATTCCAAGGAATTATATCTATAGAGTTTTTTCTTTTATTTTTCCAGGACTTACAGTCCTATCTTCATTTCTTATATGGACCAGTAGCTCCAAGAGTGCTGGTGACACTGTCTTTTTTATTTTCCCAGATTATGTCAAGATAAATGCTCCAAAGAATACCTAGTCCCACAGATAAGTCTTACATTCAAGAACAAAGCTATATTTTCTCTTCAGGATTCTAGGGGTACCCCTAACAAGGGTGATCCTTTAGTGCCATCAACACTAATCCTGAATGGAATGTTTCCTCTTAAGATCATCAAATCAAATTTAATCAGCTAGCCTTAAGCAGATTTTAGAAATTAATATTTACTAAGGTGGTAAAGTAAATAAAGTGCGAGTGATAGGTACAAAACATCTCCTAATGATCTGTGACAGCATCCCACAAATATATCCAGAATCCAAGGGAAAATGGGCCCAAGCTTAGAGTGCACACATGGAAAACACATTACAGCTTCTGGTTTCTGGAAATTCTTTCCTCTCATTCATGGGTACTTAAGAAGTTTTCCTTAGGCATGGTGTATGTCCTTTTCTGGGCTCATCGTGGAGCCCTGAATCTATGCTTATTCTTTTCTTGTCTCTCAATACAGTCACTGCCATCAGACAATCAGAGATGCTATCAAAGACACCCAGGGGAAGATGGAAAATCGGACATTTTCTAGGACCCTTCAAAACCTAACCTATTTCATCCTCAGTTCCTTTATCTGTCAAATGGGAATGATAATAGCACCTACCTCAAAGGGTTATTGTGAGGATCACAAATCTGACTCAGGCTTCAGTCATTTAGGGAATCTCAGATTTCCACAAGCAAAGGAATCTGATTCTATTCTTTCTTGTTTGATAGATATCTGGTCATATTCCTCTACACTTACTATTTTCCTGATGCAGTTCTTACACTCCTGGCAGCCCTTTGTATAAACGGTCTCCTACCTTTGCCCAGTTTAACACAGAATGAGTTCACATACACTAAACAAGTCATGAACTGACAGTATGGGAGGAAGGCCACACTTGACATTTACATGACAGTTTGGATCAAATTTGTTACTTATATGGCATTTGGAAAATTCTGGCATAGAGGGAATAAGTATTTTAACTTCAGATGAGCAACTCCATTATGTTTTTTAAGCCTCCGTTTTGTAGTTAAGTAGTTGTCATGTACATTTTTTTTTCTATATTAAAATCATCACTTGGGTATAGTTTAATAAAGGCAGCTGGGTGGCACAGTGGATACAGTGCCAGGCCTAGAGTCAAGAATACTCATCTTTGTGGGTTCGAATTTAGCCTCAAACACTTATTAGGTGAATCGCCCTGGGCAAGTCACTTATCCCTCTTTGCTCTCAGTTCTTCATCTGTAAAATGAGCTAGAGAAGGAAATGGCAAACCACTCCAGTAAGAAAACTCCAAATGGGATCAAGAAGAGTTACATTTGACTGAACAACAACTGGTTTGATAATGATAGGTCTGTCTCAGGTTTGGTAAATAATGATGCCCTCTCCCCAAATCTGTAAACAACCAGTAAATACTTTGCTTTGATTCTGAGTTGTCAATAAACATTGATTTAGTTCTAAATGTGCCAGATGCAATCCTAAATACTGGGCATAGAAAGAAAGGCATAAGACAGTCCTTCCCCTCAAGTTTACCATGTAATTGGAGAAAATAACACACAAAAAGCAGCTTAAAAGGGGAAAGGAAGTTAGTCTATCCAGTACTGAGTCATGATGAATTCTAGCGTTCAGAGGGGAAAATGATCTGAGGATGGTGTTACAAAGCTGATTGTATCTTGTGGGATAATGAGTTTCTGGAGATCATGGAGACAAGGAAAGCACCTGGGGGACTGTGAGGGGGTGGTGAAGTGAATGCTCTGTGGCCCTTCTTTATATAGAGGATCCGAGAGAATCTCCCAGATGTCCACCCCTACTCTCTTCCATCAGAGGTGTCAGGAGGTGCTGAGGAAGTTTGAGTGCTAGCATTGATTTCATCTTAAAAAATGATGAGTTTCTGGAGATCATGAAGTCCAGGAGATCAACTAGGTGGGAAATGATTGATAGTTTCCCTAGGTAATCAACCTCCAATCAGAATTTGTCATTTAAAAGACCTTTAGACAGAACCATCCAAACCCACCAAGAGGCTCCAGCCATCAGCCTGCTCCTGACTAGGACAGATTCCTACCTTGACTCCATTTGAAATTCCATGTTCAGCAGTGCTGGTGGACAAAAACTAGCCAGAAAGCCACCTCAGAGGCAGACACATGTCATAGACAGGCAGAGAATCTTGTCCTGAGTACCAAAAATGAGATCCACGTGCTGAGACACTTGGAATTAGGTTGGTGGCTCGGTCCTTGAGTGTCTAATGTTTGTACTGTTAAATAAACAATAAAGTTTAACTGCGTGCTTTGTTGTGTACCAGTGCCTCTAATAAATATATCCTATAGTCAGTTGGTTTTATGCATACACCATGCATTACATCTGGACAGAGTGCTGTGAGGTTTATGGAACTCCTTGGAGTTGGGAATGGTTAGGCGGACCAGAGCCACTAGTTTCAGGCTTGGTCTCTAGCCAATGCTAAGGAAGAGGATAAGAAACAAGTCCCTGTCACAAGATGATGGGGTTGGGCCACTTTCCCTTGTTTTCTGAGCACATTTGGTCCTTTCCCTGATGGGATCATGAACAGTCCAGTGAGGGTAAAAGGGGCTTAGTCTCAGACCAGAAAATGATTTCTAAATCATGGCTCAGGCAATATACCAGGAACCTACAGACACAGGCATGGACAGAAACATGCACAGATGCCTGTGTCTGACAGACTTGGCTTTTTAACAGATTCCATAAACCAGCAAGATGAGGCAGGTCTATTCAGAAAAATCTTTGGGTTTTCAAAATTACCTCTATTTGGTTGGTGCCAAAGTTTTTTGAAAAGGGGTGATCCAGAGCTTCAATTCTATCATATTAGCTTCTGTCTGAGTCTCAAGTCACCATTTAATTATAAAAGAAAAACTCTATATTCTCTATTTTAGCCAAAGTCTATCAAAAACAATTTGTTAATATGCAAGCATTTCTAGTTGGATAGAGTCAAATTCTTCAGACAAATTAAGAAGGATGAGCCTTTGTCATTCACATCTTGTATCATGAAAAAAATTATAAACACATACAGGAAAATAGTCTATTGGCTGAGGAACAAAAAGGAGAGGTCAAAAGATCACAAGAATGTTTTATTATTAATTTGGTAATTATTGAATAAAGTACTCCAAAGTGTCATAGCATTTATACCAATTTTTTAAAAGATCACAAAGCTTTTGACCCAGTTTTGTCCTCATGGTTTAGTCAATGAACTGCCAGTAAATTAGACCACAATACAGCGAGAATACTAAAATATTTGACCCCCAAATGGAAAACTCTTTTCTATATAAAATGTGCCAACAACACAATAATGTCAAGAACAATTCGTATGCAACATGTTTTCAGGAAGACAGTTCATTATTTTGGCCTAAACTCACATCCTGTAGCACTTCTATCAAATAAACTATATGTGACCCAAATCAAATGAGTTGAACTAAAACATCTTATTGACTATTTGAGGTATATGGTATGACATCAGACTACAGGAAACCACTAACAAATGCATTAATTAACTCCTTTATCTCATGGAAACTTTCTCCACTTATTTCAAAGTGTTCTTTTGAATCCATAAGTATAAAAATTCTTAACATACTTCAAGGAAATGAGAATTTAAAACCTTTTGAGATTAATTCAAAGGTCATGTTGAATCAAGGCAATACCTTCAAAAATCATGATGTCATAATGTCTTCAAGGTAAGACACACAGAACATAAAAATATTAAAGAAAAGGCTGTGGCTAGATATGTTAAAAGATTTACCGGTATGGGGTCAGCTGGGTAGCTCAGTGGATTGAGAGTCAGGCCTAGAGACAGGAGGTCCTAGGTTCAAACCCGGCCTCAGCCACTTCCCAGCTGTGTGACCCTGGGCAAGTCAGTCACTTGACCCCCATTGCCCACCCTTACCAATCTTCCACCTATGAGACAATACACCGAAGTATAAGGGTTTAAAAAAAAAAAAAAAGATTTACTGGCAATTTCATTTCCCTCCTTTTTTAAATAGCAATTAGTCTATTTTCTTAGTTTATAAAAACCTCTTTCTAGCTTTATTAATCAGTTTAATTTTTTTGTTTTAAATTTTTTTGATTTCTTCTTTCACTTCTAGAATTTTTACTTCAATGTTTATTTGGTCTTTCCAATTAATTGATCAGTTTTGTTATGATTTTTTTGGTGAAAATGCTTAGAGATATAAATATTCCATTTGGTATGTCATCATTATCTATTTTTCTATAATCTGTTTTTTGAATTGACAACATTTTATTTATTAGATTGAATAAAGTCTGATGGTGCAGTGAATAGATTGCTGGGCCTGAAGTCAGGAAGACTTATCTTCCTGAATTTATCTTGCCTCCAATATTTACTAACTTTGTGACCCTGGGCACATCACTTAACCCTGCTGGCCTCAGTTTCCTCATCTACAAAATGAGCTGGAGAAGAAGGCCTTTATAAGAAAAACTTGTAAGAATATTTTTCTCATTTCTTGATTTCCTTCTAATTTTGGTCACCATGGTTTTGATTATGCAAAACATTTTAAATTTGATGTGATCAAAATTATCCATTTTTCATCCTGTAATACTCTGTATGTCTCTTCTTTGTTCATAAAATCTATTCTTATGCATAAATCTCACAGATAAAATATTTCATGCTCCTTGACCTGGGAACTCTGGAATTTGGCTACAATATTCCTGGGAGTTTTCATTTTGGGATCTTTCAGGAAATTATTGGTGGATTCTTTCAACTCCTATTTCACCCTCTGTTTCTAAGATATTAGGATAGTTTTCTTTGATAAGTTCTTGAAAAATGATGTCTTGGCCCTTTTTTCTGAACGTGACTTTCAATTTCCTAGATCAGTTGTTTTTCCAATGAGATATTTTTCTTTTGTTTTATCGCTTGGTGCCTCATGGATTTATTAATTTCCACCTAACTAATTATAATTTTTAAGAAATTATCTTACTCAATAAGCTTTTGTATCTCTTTTTTCCATTTTTCCAATTCTGCTTTTTAAGGTCTCTTCTTCAATTGCTTTTTGTTCCTTTTTACTAAGCTGTTGACTCTCTTTTCAAAATTTTATTGTATCATTTTCATTTCTTTTCCTAATTTACATTTTACCTCTCTAATTTGATTTTTTTTAATTTAAATTTAAAAAAAAAACCCTTACCTTCTGTCTTAGAATCAATTGGTTGCAAGGCAGAAGAACAGTAAGGGCTAAGGCAATAGAGGTAAAGTAACTTGCCCAGAGTCACACAGCTAGGAAGTGTCTGAGGTCAGATTTGAATCTAGGGCCTCCCCTCTCTAGGCCTGGCTTTCAATCCACTGAGCCACCTAGCTAAACCCCCTAATTGGATTTTTAAAATCCTTTTTGAACTCTTTCATAAATTCTTGTTAGGTTTGTATCCAATTCATATTTTTCTTTTTGTGTCCAATTCACATTTTGCTTGTATAGCTTTGACATCATTGTCTTCCCCTGAAGTTATGTCTTGAGCTTTTCTGTCACCATAGTAACTTCTTGTAACATAGTCAAGTTCTTGTTTTGTTTTGTTTTTGCTCACAATTTCAGACTATATCTTGACTTTTAATTTTGTGTGAAAGTTGAGCTCTGTATCCAAGATAGAGATGTCCCAAGTATCAGGTCTTTCTTACTACTGTTTTCAGAGTTAATTCTATGGGTTCTGTAGGTTTTTGGTGCTTCCAAAGTGGTATTATATAAGGAAAGGTGTGGTTACTGCTCTCCTTTTCTGTGTTCTGGTCTTTATCCAGAAGGAGACTAGTACTCCTCTTGACCCTGGGGCCTACTACCATAATTGCTAATACTCCTCCCTCTTAGAATTGAAACCAGGATCTCTATTCCTCTGTGAGTAACTACAAATACTCTTCTCTGTTTTGGAACTGTGACCTGAGCTCCTGCTCTTCTCTTCTCCAAATGCTGTTATTTCTTTTGGTCCTAGGACTGAAACTGGAAATGAGTATTGCAATGAAAAGGGTCCTGAACCCAGCTCTAGCAAAGGGTCCTCTGAAATCTCCTTCTGACCAGATGTCCAAACCCCTTTATCCCCATCATCCCAAAGTTGCTTCTGAGGCCAGTGCAGTGACCTCCAAGGCATGACCTGCACAGCCCACACTGCATTCTAGGCATCCACTGAGACAGGCCCTTCCAAATTTCCAAGTTGTTTTGAGAAGGAAAATTGTTTCACCTGACCTATTTTGGTTCTGCTGCTCTAGAATCTGATTTGAGACATTATTTTATAGTTGTTTGGTAGAGAATATGGAAGAACTCCACTGAGTGTTTCTCTACTCTGCTGTCTTGGTTCCTCCCTCCACCAATATAATTATTCATTTTTAATTTCCTCTCATGTCTTCTCAGCCAGATATTTTACCACCCAAACTCTAGCTCAACTAAAATTTCTGGAATAAAGTCCTCAGCCATTTCTAGCTCTTTTTGAAATGGGACAAAACCCCAACTAAGACCAGTGAAAAACCTCCCATTTGGTTCTTTATTTGGTACCTCTCTAAAATGGTACTGAACTCTCATTTTACCAACAAGAGATTCTCAAGAGCCAAGATTTTTATAACAAAAAGCAAAAGTACTCCCAGCTAGCCAATGCCCTCAGGCTTAGTCTTTTTCTTGAACTTCTCTCTTCCTGGTGAAATGACTTGGACTTCTCTCAGAGACTTGCCCCTAATGTAGGGGAGTATACCTCCCAATTTTAATCTCTAAAGGCAAACCTAAAAACCCAGTAAATTTATTTGCTCAATAATTATCAAATAGAAGTAGTATTCTAGGTTTCTTGTGTTCAAACTCTCAAGTCTCTTCCATCTTCCATGTAAATGAATGGGTGGAGAAAAGGTACTGAGACAAGCAAAGCCCAGGGGGGAAAGTGATGGTCTCCTCTGCCAGTCAAACCACATTCCTAGCCTCCTCATCTTCAGGTACCGCCAGCTCAAAGCCCCTGAGGAATCTTGAGGCACACCCTTAAGTTGGCTTTTAATTAAAAATTAAAATCATAGCTGAATGCTATACTAGTTTTTTTAATTAAATTTTTTATACTACTTTTTAAAAAACCTAACCACTATGAAAAACTCATGCAACTGTGAATTGCTTCTTGCTAAGGCCCTTACATGAAGCTGCTAAAATATGATTTCCATTTCAAATTTTTAAAAAGCACCAATTAGATCTCTGATTTTGCTGGTAAAGGAAACTCCCTTTACCAATGCAAATCAGTGCTTGCTCTGCAACTTAGAATTGCCTCACCTTCACTCAGATAAACCAGTAATTCCTGATGTGATCTGCTGGCTTTGTCTTCCGTAAAATCCAAGATATTTTTTTATTCATTACAGTTTTACATACATTTTCATGCAAAATTACTGACATGATATATGTTTTAGTGCCTCACCATTGTTTTGACAATAGGATCATAGAATCATAGCTTGAGAAGTGACCATTTTTTATGTCAAAAAGATAATAAAAATAAAAGTGTTTAAAAGTTCATTGATATAGCAAGAACAAGATGTGTCAAGAGAGAGCTATCATCTATTCTACTTTTTTCTCTTTCCTATATTTTTGGACCAAGATAATTTTCCTATATTTTCCTATATTTTTGGACCAAGATAATACCACAATATTTAGAATACCACAATATGGACCAAGATAATACCACAATATTTAGAATAAAGCAGTCCTTATTCTGATTCTATTTCACAAGCTTCTCTCCCCCCCCCCCCCGCCCCCAAGGAAAAAGGATTGTTTAGGTAAGTTCCATTACATGGGAACAAATTATCTTGTGATTAAACTTGTTTCCAAAATAAACACAGATACATGTAAGCAGCTTAGGATATAGAAGAGATCTTGAGCTTTAGAAGGAACGTTAGAGGTCCATCATTTAGGCTAACCTCCTGTATTATATAGGAGTCTCCTCTACGTTATTCTTTGCAGAGTTCCAAATTACTTTTCAGAGTAGCATCTTGCAAATAAAGCCACTTACCTAAGAAAATACTTCATAACAAGCAGATAGCTGGCCCAAATAGAGTCGAGTTGTGGGAGCAAGTTGAGCCGTGGAAAGGACTAGGCCCAAGAAACCAAATGGAATGACCTACCCCAAAGAGATGTTGCACCAATGGAGAACAACACGATTATTGTGGTCATAAGTGTCCCCTCGGAGTGTGCCTTGACACATGTACTATTTGTGGGTTCACATTTAGCCCTAACATTGTGGATATTTGTAGGCATATGTACCCCAGATTTAAGGGGAGAATTTTTCTTACTATTGTTTATATAATACCATTTCAGGAAATGCCTTTGGTTTCATCTAATTGTGCTTGTTAGCTATCAATGGCAAAAGTAAAGACATTGGTAGGAACTTATGTATTATAGCTCTAAGAGTATGGACACTTGGGGTAATTATCACCCAAGGAAACCAATTTGGGAGTGCAGGTTGGAAGGAATCACTATCTATATGGACAAATGAGGCATTCAGTTGAAATATGCTACTTTCCATTGCTCTGTTAGAATTTTGGAAACTGATAGTTCATGAGGCTGAGTGCCCTACAGATATTGTGTCATAAGGATTATAAATGGATACAGACAATATAAATATTTCACAAAATATTGGCTACACACTAGAGGAAAATATTTTGTTAATTTGGTCCTTTGAAAAAATGAAAAGCATTTATTAAGCACTATGTGCCCAGCATTGTACTAAGCCCTGGGGATAAAAATACAAAAGCAAGACAATCTTTCCTCTCAAAGAGCTTCCATTCTAATGAAGGATGTTGGGACCAGAGAGGATGTTTTGTTTTTTGGTGTTTCTCTGATGGTTTTCATTATCTTATCTGGGTTTTTCTTTTGGGGGGGGGGTTGGGATTTGGGTTTTTCTTGGCAAGGATACTTGAGTAGTTCGCCATTTCCTTGTCCGACACATTTTACATCTGAGGAAACTGAGGCAAGTCAGGTTAAGTGCCTTGCCTATGGCCACATAGTAAGTGTACTGAGGTCAGATTTGAACTCAAGGTTAATATCCTTGTCTCTTGACCTGGCATTTTATCCACCGTACCACTGGGCTGCCTTTTCTTTTGTTCAATTGTTTTCAGTGATTTCCAATTCTTCATGGCTCCATTTGGAGTTTTCTTGGCAAAGACACTGGAGTGGTTTACTTTCTCCTTCTTCAGCTCATTTGAAGAATGAGGAACCTAGGGCAAACAGGATGATGACTAGCCCAGGAACACATAGCTAGTGTCTGAGGCCAAATTTGAACTCAAGGTAAGCCTTCCTCTTCCTGATGTTAGGCCTAGCATTCTATCCACTGTATCACCAAATGAATTAGTTATAGTGGGGATAAAACATTTAAATAGCTATATCACTTCAATATTGCCTTGAATAGAGTAGCCATTTATTAAATGCTTTTTGAACTGAATTGAAAATGAAAGTATGACTACAATATGTTTATATGAAAAGTCCAAATGGAGTAGGAGTTATTCAAGGAGAAAGAGATTATTTCTTGCTTGAGGGATTAAGGGAAGTTTCATGGGGAAAAAAAGCATATGAACTAGACCTCAAAAGAAAGAAAGCATATAATTAGGTAGAGAGAGAGTATAGAGGGGAGAAGAAGAGATGCAGAAAAATGAAACTGATGGAATGAGATTGGAATGGCTACAAGTTTTCCAATTTGGCTAAAATGCAGAATATAACATAAGGAGGCAAATCTAGATTGGAACTAGATTTTGGGAGGCCTACACAAAGAAGTCTATATTGTATTAAGTAGAAAGTATAGAAGGAACCATTGAAGATAAAAACCTGTAAGGTCCCCAGGGTGGTAATAACATGTGGGGTCCCCAGAATAG
Organism: Gracilinanus agilis; assembly: GCF_016433145.1. Classification (NCBI taxonomy): domain Eukaryota; kingdom Metazoa; phylum Chordata; class Mammalia; order Didelphimorphia; family Didelphidae; genus Gracilinanus; species Gracilinanus agilis. The sequence goes on along the minus strand of NC_058131.1, from coordinate 451,815,549 downwards.
CTATCTTGTTCAAGGTACAATGTGGGTCCACATCTACTCAAAGAAATAAATAGGTCATGGTCCCCCATGAATGTGCTATTTTTTTTATTCAGTCAGATGGAATAATTAGTTCAAAGCAAATATATTTAATAAAGTAGCATATTAAGAGGATTTGCAATAAAATATTCATAGACCAACATATCACATTATATACCAAGATAAAGTTAAAATGGATTCTTGATAAAGGCAATAATACCACAAACAAATTAAGGAAACATGGAAAAGTTTACCTGTAAGACTTATGAATAAGGGAAGAAAGAAATAGATTGTATAATAAAAAATTCATGAAGAAAATGAAATTTAAAATGGTAGGCTTTGATCTGAAGTCATACTTCAACAATTCCTTCTTTGACTATGGATAGCATTTTTCATCAGGAGTCCCTTGAGGATATATTGAAACTTGCTTTGCTGATAAGAGTTAGTCCTTCATGATTGCTCATCATACAATATTTCTATCTATATACAATGTTCTTATTCTGCTCACTTCTCTTTATATTTCTTTCCAAGTTTTTCTTAACTCATCCTGTTCATCATTTCTTATGGTGCAATAGTTTTCCTTTTCAACCATATACACAAACTTGTTTAGCCTTTCCCAAATTGATGGACACTCCCTCAGTTTGCAATTCTTTGCCACAATAAAGAGAGCTGTTAAATATATTTTTGTATAAGTAGCTCCTTTTCTCTTATCTCTTATTTCTTTGTGATACAGATCCAGTAGTAGTATTCCTAGGTTAAAGGGTATACATTATTTTTTGGCCCTTTGGGCATGGTTACACATTATTTTCCAAAATAATTAAATCCATTCACAGTTCTATCAACTATTAGTATTTATTAGTATTAGTATCCCAAATTTCCTACATCCTCTCTAACATTTATCATTTTCCTTTTTGGTCATGTTAGCCAATCTGATAGATGTGAGGTGGCATTTCTCTAATAATAGTGATCTGGAGCATATTTCATGTGTCTATAGATAGTTTTAATTTCTTCATCTGAGAACTGCCTGTTCATATCTTTTGACCATTTACCAGTTGGGGAATGCTTTGTATTCTTATAAATTTGACTCAGTTCTCTATATATTTGAGAGATTAGACCTTTGAGATACTTACTATAAAATTCATTCTCCCAATTTATTGTTTTCCCTTGGAATATAAGTTGTATTTGTTTTGTTTGTACAGAAAATTTTAAATTTAATGTAATCAAAATTACCCATTTTTTTTTGTAATGTTCTCTATGTCTTATTTGGTCACAAATTCTTCATAGTTAAACTTTTTCATGTTCTCCTAATTTGTTTATAGTGTCACCATTTGTTTCTAAAACAATTATCCAATTTTATTTTTTTTTTGGTCTATGTATGAATGTTGTTTTATGCCTACTTTCTGCCATACTGATTTTCAGTTTTCCTAGTAGTTTTTGTCAAATTGTGAGTTCTTCAGATTTATCAAATACTGGGTTACTATGTAATTAACCACCATGAGTTGATTTCCTAACCTATTCCATTGATCCACTACTATTTCTTAGCCAGTACCAGATTGTTTTGATGATTAATGCTTTATATTTTAGTTTGAGATCTGGTATAGCTAGACTTCCTTCCTTTGTATATATTTTTTCATTAATTCCTTTCAATATTCTTGATCTTTTGTCCTTCTAGATGAATTTCATGAATATTTTTTTCTAGTTCCAGGAAATAATTTTGTGGTAGTTTGATATGGCACTGAAAGATAAAATTAATGTTTTTACATTTGTTTAGTTCTGATTTTGTTTGTGTGAAGAGTGCTTAGTAGTTGTGTTTATAGAGTTGCTATATTTCCTTTGGTAGGCATACTCTCAGGTATTTTGTATTTTAATTATTTTGAATGGAATTTCCTTTTCTATCTCTTCCTTTTGGGCTTTGGTGGTGGCAAATAGAAATTCTGATAACTGATGTGTGTTTTTTTTTGTATCATGTCAGTTTGCTAAAGTTAGTTATGTCTTTTAGTTTTTGGTTGATTTTCTTGGGTTATCTATGTATATCATTATATCATCTCCAAAGAGTAATAACTTTGTTTCCTCATCTATTCTAATCCCTCCAATTTCCTTTTCTGCTCTTATTGCTATAGCTCACATTTCTAGTACAATATTAAAAAGAAGTGGTGATAAAGAGCATTCCTGCTTCACCTTTGATCTTACTGGGAAGGCTTCTAGTTTATTTCCAATAGAGATAATGCTTGCTGATGGTTTTAGATAGATTCCATTTATCACTTTCAGAAAATCTTCATTTACTCCAATATTTTAATAAGAAATGGGCATTGGGGGGCAGCTGGGTAGCTCAGTGGATTGAGAGCCAGGCCTAGAGACAGGAGGTCCTAGGTTCAAATCCGGCCTCAGACACTTCCCAGCTGTGTGACCCTGGGCAAGTCACTTGACCCCCATTGTCTACCCTTACCAATCTTCCACCTATAAGTAAATACACAGAAGTTAAGGGTTTAAAATAAAAAAAAAAAAAAAGAAATGGGCATTGGATTTTGTCAAAAGATTTTTCTGCATATCAATAAGATAATCTATGGTTTCTGTTGACTGTTTTTTATATGGTCAAATATGGGGAAAGTTTTCCTAACATTAAGCCATCAGCTCTTCTTTATGGTGGTAGTTGCCAACTTGTTTGTAATATTTATTGTGCCTTCTTTCTTTTTGTCTGTTTGCATTATTTTTCTCTAACCATAATATTATATCATCTGCAAAGAGTGATAGTTTGTTTTCCTCACACTTACTCTAACTTCTTCAATTTCTTTTTCTTCTCTTATTGTTATAACTAGTATTTCTAAAATAATTTAAAACAATACTGGTGATAATAGACATCCTTGCTTCATCCCTGAGCTTAAAGGAAGACTTCTAATTTATCCCTATTGCAGATGATACTTTGTTTCCTTGTCTATTCTAATTCCTTCAATTTCCTTTTCTGCTCTTATTGCTATAGTTGGCATTTCTAGTATAATATTAAAAAGAAGTGGTGATAATGGGCATTCCTGATTCGCCTTTGATCTTATTGGGAAGGCTTCTAGTTTATTCCCAATACAGATAATGCTTAGATATATACTTATCATTTTAAGGAAAGGTCCATTTATTCCCATTCTTTCTAGTGTTTCTAAAAGGAATAAGTGTTGTATTTTGTCAAACACTTTTTTTTTTGCAACTATTGAGATAATCAAGTGATTTCTGTTAGTTTTGTTATGGATACAGTCAATTATGTTGATAGTTTTCCTAATATTAAATCAGTCTTGCACTCCAAATATAAATTATCTTTGTGATATATTGCTGTAATCTCTTTGGTAATATTTTATTTAAGATTTTGTGCATTGATATTAATCAAGGAAGTTGGTCTGTAATTTTCTCTGTTTTTGTTCTTCTTGGCTTAGGTATCAGCACCATATTTGTGTCATAAAAAGAATGGGGAGGGGGAAGCTAGGTGCCTCAGTGGTTTGAGAGCCAGGTCTAGAGATGGGAGGTGCTGGGTTCAAATCTGTCCTCAGATACTTCCTAGCTATGTGACCCTGGCCAAGTCACTTAACCCCCACTGCTTAGGCCTTACCACTCTTCTGTCTTGGAACCAACAAGACAGAAGGTAAAGGTTTAAAGTGGTTCCAAGACAGAAGGTAAAGATTAAAAAAAAGAGAGAATTTTGTAGGATACCTTCTTTGCCTATTTTGCCAAATAATTTATATAGTATTTGTAGTAACTGTTCTTTAACTGTTTGATAGTTGTGGACACTTGTGAATGCATCTGGCCCTGGGGATTTTTTCTTAGGGAGTTTTTTGATGGCTTGTTTGTTCAATTTTTTTTTCTGATATGGGATGATTTGGTTATTCTATTTCCTCTTTTGTTAATCTGGGCCATTTATATTTTTGTAGTTTTTTTTCATCAGTATATGATACATATACAAAAACTGACCATGTACTAGGGCATAAAAACTTTATGACCAAAAAACCCCCCTAAGGAAAAAAAATCCTTTTCAGATCATAATGCAATAAAAATTATTTTCAATAAGGGTCAATTGAAAAAATAAAGATTAACTGAAAATGAAATAATCTAATTTTTAAAAGGGGTAGGTCAAAGAAAAAAATATAGAAACAATCAATAATTTCATTAAAAAGAATGCCATTTAGGAGACAACATATCAAAATTTTTGGGATATAGCGAAAGCAGTACTTAAGGGAAATTGTATCTCTTTCACCTAGATTGTCAGATTTATTATTATATAATTGGGCCAAATAGCTCCTGATAATTGCTTTAATTTCCTCTTCATTGGTGCTGAAGTCATCCTTTTCATTTTTTATTCTGGTAATTTGATTTTCTTCTTTCCTTGTTTAAATCACATTAACCAATGCTCTATCTATTTCATTTGTTTTTTCATAAAACCAATTACTCATCTTGCTTATTAGTTCAATAGTTCTCTTGTTTTTAATTTTATTAATTTCTCCTTTGATTTTTTAGGATTTCCAATCTAGTCTTTAATTGAGGATTTTTAATTTGCTTTTTCTAGTTTTTTTAGTTGTGTGCCCAATTTATTGATCTGCTTTTTCTCCATTTTATTTATTTTTTTCTCCATTTTATTGATGTAAACATTCAGAGATATAAAATTTCCCTTAAGTACTGCTTTGGCTATATCCCCCAAATTTTGATATGTTGTCTCCTAAATGTCATTCTCTTTAATGAAATTATTTATTGTTTCTATATTTTGTTCTTTGATCTACCCTTTTTAAAAATTAGATTATTTTGTTTTTAGTTAAACTTTATTTTTTCAATTGACCCTTATTAAAAATAATTTTTATTGCATTATGATCTGAAAAGGATTTTTTTTCCTAGGGGGGTTTTTGGTCATGAAGTTTTCATTGCCTAGTACATGGTCAGTTTTTGTATATGTATTATATACTGATACAAAAAGCATATTCTTTTTTATCTCCATTCAAATTTCTCCAGAGATCTATTAAATCTAACTTTTCTAAAATTTCATTTACTTCCTTTCCTTTTTTCTTGTTTATTTTATGGTTAGATTTATCTAGTTCTGAGTGAAGAAGTATATAATAGTACAAAGCTAGTATAGTTTTACTGTCTATTTCCTTCTGAAGGTCATTTAATTTCTCCTTTAAAAATTTGGAGGTTATCTCATTTGGTTAAGTATTAATATTATTTCATTGTCTGTAGTACCTTTTAGCAGGATATAATTTCCTTATCTCTTTTAAATAGATCTATTTTTGCTTTAACTTTGCCCTAGATCATACTACTCCTACTTTTAATACTTCAGCTGAAGCACAATAGATTCTCCTCTATCCCCTTAGCTTTACTCTGTGTGTTTCTTCCTACCTCGAATATGTTTCTTGTCAACAATATATCATAGGATTCTTGTTTTTAAGTTACTTTGCAATCCACTTCCATTTTATTGGTGAATGTCATTCCATTCATATTCACAGTTATGATTACCATCTGTGTATTTCCCTCCATCTTATTTTCCCCTTTTGATCTTGCTCTTTCTCATTCCCTTCACCCTCCTCACAAGTGTTTGCTTTTAATCAATTTTAAACAATTCCCTCTCCTTTATATTACTCTCTTCTTCACCCTCTGCTTCTATAGAATAAGTGAGTATTCTATAGTCCAATTAATATGATTGTTATTTCCTCTCTGTGCCAATTCCAATGAGTGTAAGGTTTATATGTTTCCTATCACCACCCTCATTCTCCCCTTCACTGTAATAGATTTTTCTGCACCACCTTAGGTGATATAATTTACTCCAGTTACTTCTCTCTTCCCCTTTCTTTCAGTACAATTCTCTTGACTTTTTTTGCATGTCATTCTAAACAGCTTACTCCCATTCCCTCTGACTATGGATACTCCTAACTACCCTGAAAATAACAAAAATTTTAAAAATTAAAAAATATCTTATTTTCATGTATAAGCAGTTTGACCTTATTGAATCCCTTTAATTTTGTCTTTCTTTTATATCTTAAATGCTTCTTCTCTTGAGTCTTGTATTTGGACGTAAAAATTTCTGTTTAGATCTGGTCTTTTCATCAGGAACACTTGGAAATCCTCTATTTTATTAACTAATTATTTTCCCCTCTGAAAGAATATACTTAGCTTTGCTGGGTATATAATTTTTTGTTGTAGATCTAGTTCCTTTTTCTTCTGGAATATCATATTCCAAGCCTTCTGATCTTTAATGTAGAAGTTGCTAAATTCTGTATAATCCTGACTACAGCTCCATAATGTGTGAATTGTTTCTTTCAGGCTACTTGTAGTATTTTTCTCCTTGACCTGAGAGCTCTTAAATTTAGCTATAATATTCTGGCAGTTGTCATAAGGGATTTATTTCAGGAGGTGATTTATGGATTCTTTCCATTTCTGTTTTATCCTCTTGTTCAGGGATATCAGGACAGTTTTCTTTAATAATTTCTTGTAATATAATGTCTAGGCTTTTTTTTTTATAATGGGATTCAGGTAGTCCAATAATTCTTACATTGTCTCTTCTGCATCTATTTCTCAGGTCAGTTGTTTTTTGAAGGAGATATTTCATTTTTTTATTCTATTTTTTTATTCTTTTGATTTGGTTTTATTATTTCTTGGTGTCTCCTGAATCATTAGCTCCTATTTGCCCAATTCTAATTTCTAAGAAATTATTTTCCTCTGTGAACTTTTGAACCCCCTTTTTCATTTGGTCAGTTCTACCTTTTAAAAAACACTTTTCTTCATTGGATTTTTGTGCCTCTTTTTTCTATCCTTTTCAGTTCTACCCTTTAAGCTTTTGTTTTCTTTTTGCATTACTTTCATTTCTCTTCCCCATTTTTATTTTACCTCTTTTGTCTGGTTTTTTAATTCCTTTTTGAGGTCTTCCAAAGCCTGAGGCCAATTTCCATTTTTCTTTTAAGTTTTGTTTGGCTACTCTGATCTCACTGTCCCCTTCTGAGTCCATGCCTTGTTCTTTGTCACCATCATAATTCATGGTTAGAGATTTTTTTTCCTATTTGCTCCTTTTCCCAGTCTTTTTATTTTTTTAAACTTACTTTTATGTTAAAGGTGGGCTCTGTTTTAGAGAACACTCTCTTAAATCTCAGTTTGTCTTTGGTACTACCCTCGGCTTTAGTTCTGAGTTTCTGCAAACTTTAGTTCTTCCAAGGTAGTATGATGACCTATGCCTGGGAGCTCTGAAAGCCACCTCCCACTGCTGATTCAGTCTCCTCTAGGAACTGCTGATGACATATAGGGCTCAGAGCACTGTGAACTACTTTGTGCTGGGGCTCAGGGCCTTACCTCAAGCCTGGGCAAGGGCTCTGGGTCTCACTGTGAGCTTACATAGGCCAGTGCAATGCCAATTGCCTTGGTCTGGGTTTGGGGCCTCACTACAGACTTGGGTAGAGGCCCTAAGGCTCACTGTGGGCCTACACCAATCAAGCCTGCTGCAGACTGCATTGCTCTAGGATTAGGGGCCTCAGTGCAGTATTGGGCAGGGCTCTGGGCCTCCCCTTAGGCTAACATCAGTCAGGCACAGATTGCCTTGTGTTGCGGTTTGGGTCTTCATTGTTGGTTTAGACTGAGGCCTCACTCTGGGCTTATACCAGCCTGGTGCACTGTGGACTGTGATAGAGTTTGGGACTTTAGTCTTGGGCAGGGGCTCTGGGCCTCCTTTTAGGTTCAAATAGGCCAGGCACCTTGGACTACCTTGAGCTAAGGCTAGGAGTCTCACTGTAGGCTTGGGCTAGGTCTTGGAACTTTAAGAGGTAGATGCGGGGTGCTCTGCTGTTAGCTTAGGCAGGGTCTTAGGGTCTCAAAGTTGGCTTATGCCTGGGTTCACTGGAGCAGTAGGTGGGGAGTGGGAGGCATGTATTCCCAAGTGTACTGCTTTTGTTCTGACTGCTCTCCCCTCTCACCCCAGTGAAATAGACCCTTTCTGCCTACCTTCCAAGTTGTTTTCTGTAGAAGTTTCTTCACTCCATACCTTATTAGTCCTGTCACTCCAGTATTTGTTTTGAGGCCTTATTTTAAGGTTGGTTTGAGAGGAATCTCAGCACGGTTCCAGCTTTCCATGCTACTCTACCATCTTGTCCAAGAGGCTCAGGTCATTCTAATTTTTAAGGTTTTTATACCTCTTGTAATAAGCTTAGATTAATTCTCTTTCTAAACCTTTCCCCTAGAATTCTCATTTCTATTCTATTTCTTTCCTATAAAATTTTCACTTAATTTGTAACATCATTTTTCTTTCCATAATTCTATATTTCTTTCTATATCTTATCTTTCTGTTTTTTCTTTCCATGATTCTATATTTCTATTTAAAGTTTTGTATGTCGCTGTTATGGATTTAGATTTTTCTTTTGAGTATATGCCTTTGTCATCGCTGGATCCATATTACTTTTTTTAAACTCATTTCCAAACCTTACCTCCCGAATTGGAATTTTGTATCATGTCTGTACATTTCTGTACTTGGTCAGTACATGTATCATGGTCTGTATATTTTGGAGGGGGATTGTTGGGCCTTAATCGGTCCTGATGAATACTATTCCTTTTCTTGTTACTGATTGTTTTCCTTTGAGATTTCAAGGAATGAGTCAGGCCAACAAGCTGCAAAATTTCAGTTTCTAAGCAGGTTTCACCTTAGAGTGGTCTTATCATTGCTCTCCTGGTCTGAGCTTTGTAGGCTCCAGATTCCATTTCAAGGTCTAGGCAATACAAGGACAGCTTGTTCCTTGTCAAAGCTGCATTAGAAAGCTGCTAGCTTTAGTCTCTCTCAGCCAAATGAAAGGTTCCATGGGTTCAGAGCAACAGAACTGATCCATCCTCTCTATCTTAGTTATTCACTTATAGGCTCAGCCAAGAGCAACAGCTTTAGCCTCATTCTAGTCATAAGCCCTAGTATATACTTCCTACCCCAGTGCACAGGTGTAAGGCTCTAAAATGATCATATTTTGGGGCTAGTCAGCCCCATTTTCAGCATCAGAACCATTGCCCACCCCAATTCCCCCTATCTGGATTCAGAGAACAAAGTTATAGTATTTCTTTTGCTCCATACTCTCTTCCTTTGTACACAGTCATGAGTCATAGGCCCCAACCTCAATCTGATACCCCAGTCTAGGATCAAAAAAACACAACTGCCGCTTCACCCCATTCCATGTTCCCTGCCCAGACATAGATAGGTACAGGCCTTAGCCCTGTCTGTGTAGTAGAAAGTTTCTTGGATATATCCTCTCCTCAGAACCTACTCTTGTTGCATAGACTTGGGCTGGAAAAGAGGTCTACTGTGTTCTGTCCTTGCATTTCCTACTTAAAACTAAGTTAGGTACTCTTCCTTAATCTTTGTGAGAGTAGTTATGGGAGAAAGCTTTACTGCTTACTTACTTAGTCTGCCATTTTTGATATCCCCCTGTTTAGGATGTCTGTTGTTTTCTGGTGAAGCTCTCAGAACCTGCACTGCTCCTCACTGCTCATTAGACCTGGTCCTCACTGGCCACAGCTTCTCTGCTGGATCTTTCCATGCAATCTCTTTCTGTTTTGTTGCTCTGTTTACTCAGTTTCTTACCCTACTGGGCCTTGCTCTCCACTTCTATCTTGGGGGCTCATTTCTTCAGAGTAAGGCAATAGGCATTTAACAGTCACTGTTCTAAGTGCCTCATATATATATATATATATATATATATATATATACATATATATATATATATATATATATATATATATATATAGCCCCTGCCTTCAAGAATCTCAAGTTCAAAGACAAAATACCAAAAGGAACAGAAAGTGAGGATATGGTGTTGAGTTCTAGAAAGTCTAAATCAAAGCCACAGGAGGATGAAGCCTTGATCCCTATCCATAATGGAGGACAAGGGGGTTGGTATGGCAAATGGATATTCTGAAGTGAGGCCACAGATAATAATGGATGTTCCAAGGGAAGAAGACCCTAGGCACCAAGAGAAGTTCCTACTTGATATAGCAGTGGACACATGGTATCAACATTAAAAAAGTCAAAAGTAGAGTCAGGAAGGGAATTTCTTCATAGATAGCTAAGAATCTCAGCTTNATATATATATATATGTATATATATATATATATAGCCCCTGCCTTCAAGAATCTCAAGTTCAAAGACAAAATACCAAAAGGAACAGAAAGTGAGGATATGGTGTTGAGTTCTAGAAAGTCTAAATCAAAGCCACAGGAGGATGAAGCCTTGATCCCTATCCATAATGGAGGACAAGGGGGTTGGTATGGCAAATGGATATTCTGAAGTGAGGCCACAGATAATAATGGATGTTCCAAGGGAAGAAGACCCTAGGCACCAAGAGAAGTTCCTACTTGATATAGCAGTGGACACATGGTATCAACATTAAAAAAGTCAAAAGTAGAGTCAGGAAGGGAATTTCTTCATAGATAGCTAAGAATCTCAGCTTTATTATTTTTGGATAGAATGGCTAGAACCTCTTCATAACAAGGGTAAGATGATAGAGGTATACAAGGCTTTCAGAGAAGACTAGTACCTCTGTGTGAAGGCTTTCTGAGCCCTTTTTAGGACTACTTTCCTCCTTTGATGTCCACCTGTTCATCTGTGGCTCTAAGAAGCTGTAGCATTTGAAGTGGTCACACCCTGGTAAACAATTTCATTAGATGGGCTAAACCAGATTGAGACTAACTGAGAGGCCTCAACCTATTGGTGGGTTAGTGGAGTGTCCACCCAGGCACATAAAGACTTTGCCCCAGTGGAATGAGCGGATGAGAACAATTTATTCCAATGGCCATGAAGGTAGTTGAAGCAGGGATGGTAGAACATTTAGAAGCTGGTTGGACATTGAGGAAGACAAAGTTCTCCCCTGTATCCTAAGCCACCCATCACCAGTCACCTTGACTTTTGTCTTGCTACTGGACTTGGATGACTTTGAAAGAGAGGAGTCTGGCAAATGTGTGCCTAACCTAAATCTAATTTGTCATTTTGGTCCTCTTTGAATATGGAAATCAACCCACCAAGTTGATAACTCTTTAATCATAGGCACCATATTCAGTGAATAATCCCCAGGCAGAGGGCCCCTAGATTAATATTAAGTCTTTCTTTTTTGAACCTCTATAAAGGTAAAGATCAAAGACTTTTTTGTTGTTGCAGATGACTATCTATAACTTACACACTCCAGAGATTCTCTCTGTGTTTACTGCAGATGAATTTTAATCAGAACAAAAGGTAGGCCAAAGAGATAAGATTAGTATTCTTCACTCACATGGCCAGAATTCTTACCTTTATTTTACATATATATCAGATAACAACAAAGTCAAAAGTATTTTGGTGTTGTAGTTTTGGCCAGCAAAATTCCCCATCTCCCCACAAAGGCTTTTGAACCCAGGGATGATAAAATTAGATCTATATCAGAGGAAGTATCTAAGATTACTTTGAGAATAGTGTAAAGGATGCCTTTGACAGGGCAGAGCCAGGATTCAAAGGAAAAGAATGTCTTGGGAGCAAGCAATGAAAGGCAAAGCCAATGTAGTTGCTAAGGAAATGTGCAGGAGCTATAATATCTTTATCCCAAATATACTAGATTTTTCTTGGAATTTTGAACACCCTCTTAAAGTTTTATCAAGAAAGGGGAAAACTAGATAGTCTGAGAAACTTGATATCCTATAATACCACTTTTCACTTCCTTCCCCCACTGGTATAGTAGCAACCCTGAGTTTCCCAAGGCTGTAGCAAGAGAGCACATGCTCTATTAAGTCCTAACAAGCTAGAAAGGTCATGAGCACAGTTTGGGCAAGAGACAGAATGTCTATTTTCTGAGAACCAGTCTAGGAATTTTTTTTGGCCATAGCTACACTTGAACACCATCTGGCAAATCTTTGTGGAGGGAGTGTCCATACTTACAAAATCATGAATCCTTCAAGTATACAAAATGTAAGCAATCCCACTACTGAGCATATATCTCTGGGAGGTCAAAGTCAGAAATAAACATTTCAGATATCCCAAAATATTCATAATACTGCTTTTTGTAGTAATAAAAAAAAAACCTAATCAAAGAAAAAACCCTTGGAAACAAAGTGGGTGCCCATTGACTGGCAAAATGCTAAACAAATTGTGGTATGTGAATTTAATGGAAAATTATTACACCATAAGAAATTACTGGAGAGGCAAGATGGTTATGACAACCTGGTTTCAAGACTCAACTCTGACATGCCTTCTGTGTGACCTCAAACAAGTCATTTTATCTCACATTGACAGGTGATTCTCAAAGACAATAATCTGCAGAGCACTTGTTACCCTAAACCAACAAATTTCCAGATCTGAATAAAATTTTCAAAAAAATGAGAAGTATGGAAAATTCAGAGAATATATGAACTCTATCAAGGGGGAAGGAACCATAAGCATATTAAAAATATAGAAGATATTTAGAAACATACATGAAAACAGTACTAAAAGGCATGTGAACACAGGTTAAATGTAATGACTAATTTTGTTTCCAAAGGAAACTTACCTTTCTTCTCTCACCTGTGATGGGATACTTTAAGTGCAGAACACTACATATATTTTCACCAATGATCTTTGAATTACTGCTACTATTACTACTGATAATAATGACTTTTTATAAGGCACTTTAAGGTTTGCAAAGTGCTTTATAAATATGATTTCATTTTGTCCTCACAACAACCCTGGGAGTTAGGTGCTACTATGATATTCATTTTATAGCAGCTAAAACCTATAATCGTTAGTTTGTTATAAAGTTTTTTTCTGAGTTGGGTGGTGGTTATAGGGATGAAACTATAGGGTATATAACAAGAGATTAGCAAAACTTTAATTAGTACTTAAATATTTAAAAAATATTAAGTGCTCACATTTGGAACAAATATCCTTATGGCATGGAATTCCTTGGCTAAGTACAACTATGGCATATGTTTTGGTTTTGTGGTTGTATCATTTCTGTTAAGTTAATATGAAAAAAAATTAAGGTAAAAAGGTTAAAAGGAGATTTAGTTTGAAAAGTGTATTAAGCACAAGTGCTTATGGTAAGATGAAAATAGTGAATTTTTTTTCCTCACTATGGGAGATAGTGACCAAACTCATCATGAATGATATGAGATAATGTTTTCCATTTAGGAGTCTGCATTACTTAGGAGTCTCAGAGCATAAGTTTGTTTGGAAAGACTGTTGTTCTTTAGTTTTATTCCAATTTTTCAGGCCTCAGAAATATGTGCCACAGGATTTTCCCCAATGAGGACTTGTTGGGACAGAATTTGTTTTGTAAAATTATTATTGTTCTAGGATTCCTTCCATCTTTGTCATCTCCTGAATTCCTTTCCTACATATTTCATAATGTGGCAGAGATTTCTTATTCAGCAGTTAAATGATTCCTCTGCATTAGTTATTACTTTCTTATGACCCAGTTAAAGCAGGATTACTCACTCTGGCACTGAAAGTTCAAGTTTCGGAAACACTTCATGGGACTAAAAAGCATATGTCTTGTCTGAATAGAAAAACTGATACTGGAAATTCTGTGTCAATGCTGGGATTGCTCAAAAGGATGCAAATCATCTACATCTTGAATGATTCCTGAAGCTGCTGGCTGTTCTCTATTTACTCCTTAGAAAGACAAAAAAATCTCAAATTTAACTAGCTTTGGTTTTTGGCAAAAAAAAAAAAAACCAAAACAATCTTTCACATACTAGCCTTCTCCTCATCCCAATAATTTTTTTTTTAGTTTAAGTTTTTTGGGTTTATGTTATAAATATATAATGACTAAGTACAAACCACACATTTCCCCCATCTGACTTGTATAACTATGAGCGCAATATGTTGTCAGTGTTGTTTTTTAAGTACGTACACATTTTTATTTCAAAGATTTCATTTTAGAGGTACAACCTATATTGAGGAATGGCTATGTTTGGACCAGTGAGGTATATACAGAGTGTTGGACTTAAATAACACTCCCAGGAAATTTTTTCTATGAGATATCACTTCTTCTTTATCACATAATCCTAGACTCTGGACTAATTCTTTTCTACTGGGACATCTCTCCACATGAACTTCTGGGTTTTGCACCCAGAGTGTCTTGCAGAAGTAAGTATTTACTCCTACTTGACCCACAAAATCCAAGGACCAGTCCTTGAGAAACAATTGTATTGCTTTTTGGGATAGGGCTTACCTATGTATCACATCTGGTCTTCTGGAGTCTTTCTTAGCACTACAGTTTTGTGGACAGGTTGCTAACACCAATGAATGATCTCTCTTCCTTATGTTAACTCAGTCAATGAACCTGGTAATGAATGTTAACTGAGAACCAGACAGTTTAAGCTGACGATCAAATTAAATGCTGATAGGAACATGGAGCAACAGACCTAACATTATATTGCTAGAGCAATCGTGAATTGCTTTTTAGAAAATAAGATGGAAATATACATTAAAAGCTATAAAGCTGTCCCTGCTCAATGACCTAAGGTATCCTATTACTAGAATAAGACCATAAGGGATTTATTAAGAGAGTAAAAAGCTGTATATGTATGAAAAGATACTTGGAAACTTTGTATTGACAAAATAACTGGAAATGACACAAATGCAGTGATTGGGAGAAATGGCTGATTGTGATATTGGAATGCAATAGATTATATTATATTATTAGAAATGGCAAAGAAAGAAAATAGGGGAAATATATGAAGAGATGAAAAGAGAACAAGAATAATACATACTATAATTACATAAAAACAATAGCCACAAAATCAGAAGAAAATGCATCAAATTTAAAAAATCCAAAGGGAACTCAAAGGCAAAGAATATTTATATTAGCATGCATATATAACTTACATGTTTTTAAACAAATTATAAATAATGTAGAGTTTATAGTTTAGCATATAATTTTTATGCATTTGTTTATTTAAATGTCTAGTGGTGGTAGTGGTTACTAAGTATATAATAAAAATGAAAAAGAAAAAATAATTAAACCATATTTAATGTGGGAAAAGAATTGTTAACTCATCTTACTAAAAGTGATCACTTTTCTCACCCTCAAATGACTAAACCGCTCTCTATGTCTTCTCTTAGCAGGAGTCTATTACTGAGGCATACAGAAATGTGAGGGGAATGGGAAGGGAGGGGTAGAACATAAGAAGTCAGGACATTCTAGGGTTGAAGGCTCCAATGGGGGTTGAAGGAACTCAGAGATAAATTTCACCTACACAAAGATTTTGCCTCTTCCTTTGTCAAAATGGCTCTGAAGCTAATAATTAACAGTAGGAGACAGTGATAATATGGTAGAACCTTAACCTTCAAATTATGTTCTTAGAAAACAGCATGTCATATAAAAATACTTAATATCAGCTAAATAAGGATAACAATAGTGCTACATTTCCAGGTGAGAAAGTTGTTACCAAGGGCAAATTTTCACTTTTCCTTGATATTATGGATCCAAAATGTCTACATTGCCACATATGCTAATTATGTCTAAATATGGAGTACTTAGAGTTCTTGCAATAAAAAGTAGGCAACACAGGTTTGAAAACTGGAAGGGACTTTAAAGATCAACCCATTTTAGAGAAGAAGAGAACAGGCCACACCACGGTGAAATCACACTGGCGACCTTAGGAGAACCAGGATTCGAACTCAAATTCTTTTACTCAAAACTTGATATTCTTGTGACTACATTTTCAAACCCCTTAATTTTATATTTGGAAAAGGGAAGATACAGAGAGACTGAGTGGCTTACCTCTTTTTGCTCTGTTCTGAGAAGCTTCTGGCTCTGTATGTGCTAGCTTTTGTATTCATTAGCTACCAGGACATATGTCCATGGTTCAAGTCTTAGTTTCTTGAGTCAATTAAAATTTCAAGGATGCTTTTTAGGATCTTTTAAGAAAAAATGAGCAGAGTCTCAGGATTTGCTCTCCAACTTTTGGAAGGTCTGAATTCTGGATTTTAATAAACTTATCTATGTAGTGGGTGATAGTATGGCCAGCCCCCCTAGAAGCACTGCCATAAGCATGGAGGCCACCTAGGGCAACCCTTCTGTATCATCTTTCTCCTATTTCAATGAAGCCATCCTGATCCAATCTAATTGATAAACAACTAATGTTATAATCTGAGCCTCCCTCAAGCTAGTCTAGTTCTCTAGATCTAAAATTATAAAAAAAATATAACAGCATCTAATTAATTAATAAAACAAAGTATACTTAACTATAGAAAAGGGCACTCAGGAGTATTATTTATAGCTTAGAGAACTTCAACAATTTCCGTTTGCTATTTTGGTGGATAAATGGACTTCTCACTATTCTAGTCTTTTAGTATAACTGGGCTGACCAAATTGTTTATGTTTGGAGCTATATTCCCCTCATCCCCACTTAAGAGGAGCAAGGAAGTAGCATAGGCATTGGTTGATTATGAGGTCAAAATTATTTTCATAATACTGATATTTTAATGCCTAATATAATAACTATCAATAGATACAAACCATATAAAAGCTCTTTGGAGGGGATCCTCAATAACTGTTAAGTAAAGGAGTCTTGAGACCAAAAATCTTGAGAACCATTGCTCTGGGGAAAAGCCTTAATAATTGAGAATTTTTTTTTCCTGATAGACGGCTCTATGTTTATTTGATGCTTTCCAGATTTTCTTTCTCATATCAGGTCAACAAGGTGTAATTGGTAAAGAGATGTCTTTGAAGCTAAGAAGACTAAGCTTCAAATCCCACCTTTGACATATCCTGGCTATATTATTCTAGGCAAGTCACTTCTTAGTAATCTATGTGATTTTCTAAAATTATAAGTTACAGAGAAGGTGTTGATTTGTCTTGATGGAGGGAGTTTCTCAAATGGGAATTTCCTATACTATCACTCCTATACTACTCACATAGTTTGTACCTCTGCCAAAGCAGAAACTGTTTTTCTTAAAGGTGAGAGCAGAGTTGTGGAGTAACAAATAATGAATGACAGCATCCAGTTAAGCCCCAGGCTCTGAAACTACTCTCTAATAAGCAAGCAGAATTTAAAGAGAGAGGTGGTAGTTTCAAGTTCAAAAGGTAAGAGTTGGGTTCTTGAAGACACATGGATTGTCTCTAACAATATAACATTTAACTGGCAATTCTTTCTTTCTATAGCCCAAGCAAGTTTTTTATTGAAAAGAGGAAGAAGACACTTAGGGATGAGCAGCTAATTATAATTAATATCTACTTGTAGTCTTCCTTTTACTTTCTAGAAACAGCCATTCTCCCTTCTTCTTCAACTGTTTTGCCCAGAAATTAATAATATCCTATCTAATGAAAGTAGACTACCAAAGGAAGAAGGAATATGTAAGAGGAGAAAAACACATTTCCTTTTAAACTTCAGGATGAGAAATAGAAGTAAAATGTTAGCTTCTGGAGCTAATTAAATGTTTGTTGAGGGGAAAATTGAAGTACTTAATGCTTGTTGAATCGAAGTTTCTTGAATTTTACTTTTGCTTCTGTTTTCTTTGCCAAGGAGATTCGGGTTATGTTGAAAATGGTCAAACAAGAATTGTTAGTCAAAAAACAAGTTTTTATTAGTTCCTGCTGTGGACCAGGCACTTTTCTAGGCACTTGGAATATAAATACAAAGAATAAAATAACCTCTACTCTCAAAGGGTAGTTTTTTTGTGTGTGTGTGAGATAACAAATACTTATATAACTTGTTGCTGTTGTTATTGATCCTTCATTATTCAAAAAGGACCAGTGGCATCACAGGGTGATATCTTGACTTGGGTATGAACTGGATTTAAATATGAGGCAGAGTTGCACAAAGTCATCAGCTTCACTCTATATTCCAAATTCATCAAGATCCAGTGGCAAGCCAAAGGTCATATGCTATTATACTATATATACATATGCAATATAGTGGATGACCTTGGCTTCCTTGACAGCTTACCAGGCCCTAAGTACTCCATAATGCTTTCTTCAGCCACTCTCATGGCTGTTGGAACAAATTGTTCTCCTCCACCAATTCTACCAAGAGAAGTCTTTGCATGGGATAGACATACCCCCTAATTCATCAGTGGATTGTTTTACTGAAGTCTGGTCACTATGCATGCTATAGGTTCCTGGAACCACTGGTGAGAGTTGAGTGAACGGTGGACACCAAAAGTGGATGAGCAGCCCCAAAAACGGGTTTGGCAATCCCTCACCCCAAAGGTGCTAGTGCTACCATATATGATCATATAAGTATATACAGAATAAATATCAAGATGATAAATATAAGATACTTAAGGGTAAAGGAAGGCACTAGGAGTTGGAGGGGATCAGTTGATATACAAAATAAATAATCTATTTTAGGAAAAGAGCACCTAATTGACTTTAATGAATTCAAATCACCTGGCCAGATGAACTATGTCCTTGAACTCTGGAAAGTACTAATAAAGTGGTTGCTAAACCATTGTCAGTCATCTTTGAAAGATAATGAAGAACAAATATATCATAGATTGGAAAAGAGCAAATATTCTGACTTTCCAAAAATGAAAAGTGAATAGAATATGCAGATTTTATTCCAGTGATTACTATGAAAAGTATCAAATGGCTCATTAAAGACATGATTAGTGAACAAAGATCACAACATGTCAGACTAACTGGATTTCCTTTCTTGATAGAGTTGCAATTCAATCAGATAAACACTCTAAATATAGTTAGCTTGGATTTTAGCAAGCCTTTGATAGACTATTCATATGGAAAAGATGGAAAGACTAAATGATAATACTCTAAGTGTATTCAGAACTAGCAACATAGCCAGAGAATTCTAACAGAAGAATGTTAGAAAGGGTTGTAAATCAAGCAGGGGAACTGTGGGAAGCCAATAAGAGAAACAGAGTCTCAAATAGATAAAAATCTGAGACTCCTCTTTTGACTCCTTTTCTGATCCACACCTTTCCTTAATGAAAAGCTTTAAGCTCCTAGCAAATCAGCAGTCAAGATGTTAACATTCTCTCCTTTGGTCAGAAACACAACTATTTTTGTTTCAAAAGTAGTTTAGACACTCATGGTCATAAGTTCCTCTAGGAGGGGCATTTCGCCCCTGAGAAAATATTCCCTGTCACAGCTTTCTGATGAGGACCCAGCCGAAGTTTGACCTTAGCCTTGTTCTATTTGGAAGCTATTGAGAATCTTTGTGTTTTGATATGACATAATTTGTGTTTCTGTGCAAATGTGAAGTTTGGGGGGGGGGGTCTTTTGTGTGAAGTGAGTCTTGAAATATATATAAAAAACTCCATGCTGCAAGAGACACAGCAGCAGCACCATGAGCTGACAGAAAGATATGTCCACTTCCTTCTTATCAACTAAGCCATCATTATTAAATTATCTGGAGATGATAAAAAGATCTCAAGAAGGAACAGCCTGCACAAAGGCAAGGAGATGGAAATATGGTATTTCACATGTGAAGGACAGCATGAAGGCTAGTTTGGATGGACTATACATTGTGTGAAGAAGAGTAATGAATAACATGCCTGTAAAACTAGTTGGAAATTAATGATTGTGAAGGACTTTAAATACCAAACAGGGAAATTTATATTTAGTCCTAGAGGAACTTCCAGAGGGAGGATAGTCCCCCAAATCTTTGTGCTTTTTTTTAATTTCAAGAAATGGCCTCTTTTAGGTAGTTTTGAATAGAATAGTCTTCTTAAAGGTGAGAGCAGAATTAAGGAATAATAGATAATGCATAGCAGAATCCTGGTAAGCCCTAGGTTCTGAAACTACATTCTAATAAGCAAGCAATCTCATTATTTGCCCAAGTGCCTAACTCTTTTGAACAAAAAGCAAAACAACTCCTAACTGGGGTCTTGAGAATTCATTCCATTTGTTTAAAAAAATCCTCAAATTCTTGGTCCTCAAGGAGTTTTTAAATTTTTGAAAAATTGAATAATTATTGAATAATTTTTCAAGCAATTTTCAGATGGAATTAAGAAATCTAGAACTATACCGTATAAGACCATGCCATCATTGACCTCCTTGAATATATATGTCCAGTAAATTGGTATCACTAGGTATGAACAGTTTAGTGACTATTTTTTACATTACAAATTGTTGTCCAGAAAAGTTGGAGCAATTCATAGTTTTACTTTTCATATATTAATGGATCAATCTTCCCACAGAGGACTGTGAAGTTTTTAAGTTATTTTAATTTGCATTTTTCCCAGTAATTAGGCACAATATGAATGATGGTGGACACTTTGAAACAGTTTTATGATACATGAGTATAAAAGAACAACAATCACAAAACAAATGAAAATGAATGCTGCAGAATTATAAAGGATGTGCTTGATCAACAAAGAGGAGGTATTAAAAAAACATTTCCCCCATCTCCTTTGCTGAGGTGTGGGGATAGGGTGGAAAGTGGCATATAACATATTAAATATATGAATATATGGTCAGCTTTTTTTAGAATCATCTTTTCTGAAATATTTTTAGAAATTTCTTGACCAGTCTTATAGATTTTTTCTTTAGTATAACTTTCCATTTTCATTGTGTCCTGCTTACTTCACTTTTCATCAGTTCACATAACTTTTTCCATGCTTTTCAGTAGTAATTGTATTTGCCATTTCTTATAGCTCAGTAATATTCAAATATACCCATCTTTCTTTCTTTCTCTCTCTCTTCCTTCCTCTCTTTTTCCTCCTTCTCTTTCTTTCTTCCTTTCTTTCTTTTTCTTCTTTCTTTGTCTAGCAGTGGAATTTCAAGGTCAAAAGATATTGACTTTTTAACTATTTAACTTTTATAATTCCAAAATGCTAGCCAGAGTGGAGATACTAATTTATAGCTCCATCAGCAATACATTAGTGTACCAGTCTTTCCATAAACCTTTTGACATTGACTAGTCTCACCTTTTTGCAACTCAAAATTTTTTAAAGGTATGCATGGAAGATGGAAGTAAAGACAGGAATGTGAAAAAATTACATAGTCACGAAAGACTAATGTCAAAAATGCTAAAACACAGAATGAGCTGAGGACAGAAGCAAAAAATATACACAAGGATACTCTTTTAAGTTTAATCTGCATCATTAATAGTTTCTTCATCATTTTCTTAAGTCTAAACAATTAACAAAACAATAAATTGAGCTCCAATTTCTAATATTTGCCCATTTTTAAGGTGCAAATACTCACACTAAAAATTTAACAATAAGCTCTCAGGAGTTGGTGTGAGTTGGCTCCAGCACACCCCTTTCTGGGTCTGACAAAGAAAAGTGACCACAGAAAGATGAGGGTATTTTTTTTTTAGCAATATTGAATAAAACAACAATAATCAAAGTAGAGCTAGATGATCTGTTGAGGGAAGAGGGGAAGGTAACACCAAAAACTGACAATAGAAAGATAGGAGTATTTTTTAGCAATATTGAAGAAAAAATAATGATCCAAGTAAGGACAGATCTGCTAATGTGAGAAGGAAGGAAAGAAGGCTGCGATGTCCAGCTCACATTTTGTTTTTGTTTTCAAGGAGATGATCATCTGGAAAGGATGGAACAGAACTTATTATGGACAACGAGAGGAATACTGCAGATAGGGGAAATGTCTTGTTTCTTTTAAAGATAGAAGAAAATGGAATCTGCTGAATGTAATCCAAATGTATTTCATTTTCATTCCTGGCCAAATTCTAGGAAATATTGATATTTGATGAAGCCGTCCAGCAGCTTCACGAAGATTCCTAGTGGGTTGGACACTCAGAAAGGGGAACCAAGGACTGAGTGAAAATGGGTTACGGGTTAAGGATTAATGGAAAAAGAACATAAGGCGAGAATGAAGACACACAGACACAGAAAGTTTTGGCATAAGGTAGACAGACAGCAAGTAAGCTCTGATGGTCAAGAGCTTCATGGTTAGGAGCTCTGATGGTCAAGAGCTCTCTTGCCAACTGATGTCTTGTCACTTTTATTAGGGTTACAACAGTATGGGGGGAAGGGGAGAGGCTGGTGGCCTGATACATTAACATTATGAGGTAATCATCATAAAATGCAAACTGCCAAAATCTGAAACAATAAGTAGAGCTAAGATCAGGATCCAGATCTGATATGGCCTAAGGCATCTACTGATGTTTGATACTTATGTTAATTGATCATAGAAGGAAAAGTAAGGAGACTGAGATAACTGACTCTCTTCTGGGGTGTAGCCTTAGGGAAGGGCTAGGGATTTGGCAAGGTCAACATTCAATTTGACTCAAGATTGCAGGGATCAATCATTAGCAGTATAAGAGTTAAGTTTTTGAATACTTCTTAAAATAATATCACAATTAATGTATACCTGGATTGCTACATTTGATAAGTGAATATTTAGAAAAGGAAGTAGCAATTACAAAGAATGTACAATGCCATGCAGCTTCATCAAGGGCAAACTGATCATCACTTGGAAGATGGCTGAGCAAATTATGGTATGTGATTGTCACATAATATAATTGTGTTAAGCGAAATGATGAAATGACAGTTTCAGAGAAAACTGAAAAAGCTTATGTGAAGGAAAGTGAAGTGAGCAGAACCATGAAAACAGTTTATACAATAATAATAACAATATTGTAAAGAAAAGGAACTTTAAAATACTAAAGATCAAGGCAGTGATCACAATTCCAAAGGACCAATGTCTCCTGACAGAGGTGACAGACTCAAGTTGCAGAATGAGTTGCATATTTTAAAATATGGCCAATGTAGGAATTCATTTTGCTTGATTGTGCATATTTGTTACAAGGGTTTTGTTTTTCTTCTTTTTTATGGAATAGGAGATGGAAATGGGAGGAAAGGAAAATAAATACTTGTTAGTTTAAAAAAACAAACTTCATTTTCTCTTCTGACAGGGTCAACTTAGACATGAAGACCAGAATATATGTTACCTAAATATAGCAGATATAGCTCACCTCAGTTTTAGCAGGACATTTGATGAAGTATTTCAGGCTATTCTTGAGAAAGAGTTGGAGGAATGTGGGTTAGATTACAAATCCAATTAGATAGATTCAAAACCAGTTGAATAACCAGATCTAAAGCATAGTCATTTGTGATTTCAACATGAACCTGGAGTTGTGTTTGGTCCTTTGTGGGTTAACATTTGTATTTATGATTTGTATAAAGACTTAGATGCAATGCTGATCAGAAATGCAGACTACTAGAAGCCAGAAGTGATAGTTACTAAGTTGAATGACAGAGTCAAGATCCAAAGAGATTTTGACAATCCAGATGTTCTCCCCATAAATGTGCTCTTCTCTCAACTTTCCCTATTTCTATCAAAGATATCAACATTACCTAAGTCATCAAGGTTCTTGAACTCAGACTTATCCTTAATTCTGCTTTCTCCTTCATGATATGTAACCAGTTATTAAGTCTTCCTGGTTATATGTCCACATTATCTCCTATTCATCTTTTCCTAATGTACATATCCAGCCACTGCCCTATATGAGTTCTTTATCATTTCTCACCTAGACTATTGCAAGATCCTCCTAAACGTTTTTTTAAATCCTACTTTAATCTCTTTTTTTTTCTAATCTATCCTCCAGAGTTCCAAAATAATTTTCCTAAAACACAAGGCTCCTAAAACATTTCTCTCCTCTACTCTAAAACTTTCAGTACCTTCGAAAACTTCCCACTGCCTATGGAATGAAATACTTACTTATAGGAAAATCAAGTCCTTCATAATATGATTCTCATCTTTCTTCCAACTATATTTCATACCATACCTCTTCATGAACTCTGTTCCAGCTAAACTGGACTTGTTAGGTCTGGGAAGCCAACTAAGTATAAGAGCTGATAAAAACAGCAACATCTACTAAATAACAGGAAAACCAAAAAACAGCAATACCTACTGAATGGCAGGAAAACCCCCAACTGGTAACATCTGTTAAATGGCAGGAAGACCCCCCAACCAGCAACATCTGCTAAATGACAGGAAGACCCCCGACCAGTAACGCCTGTTAAATGGAAGCATTTGTTGAATAAACATCCATCCCCCCACCCCCAAGTTCCTTCTCAAACTATATAAGCTGGCTAAACCCATCATTCAGGGTTCCATTTGCCTTGGAGGCGGTGGGACCCAAGCTCAAGCTTGTAATAAAAGAGTACCTCTTGCTTTTATATTATCTGGTGTGCCTCCTAATTTGGGGAATCAGAACCAGTCCAAACAGACTATTCACCAATTTTAATACATTCTCAAGAGTGGTTCCCCATGCTTGGAATGTGTTCCTTTCAATACACCTATCAGAATCTTTATCTTCCTTCAGAATTCACTTCTGGGAAGCAGCTTTTTTGTGATGTCTTCCCTGATCTTCCTACTTTTCTCAATTTTCCTCACAAATATATGTTGTCACTCCTAAGGTGATTTAAACTCATTGAGGCTAGGAACTATTTTGTTGTTTTTTGTTTTTGTATCACCATAACTTTGCAAATGATGTTAAATATTTGAATTTGTTATTGAACTGAATTAGTAATAAATTTAATAATTTACCTTTTTTTGTTTGCTTTGAAAAATCTGCTTCACAGAGAGGTATAACTAGAGAGCAGTTAGTTTAGAAAGAGCTGGGGATTTCAGCAAAATGCAAGCTCAATATGAATCAACAGTATGATCCAAAAAGTCATGTGATTTGGGGATATTGTGATAGGCATAATTGATAGAGAGGAGATGGTCTTACAAGGGGACCTGAACTAGGGAAGCGATAGTCTCACTCTAGAGCCATGATGGCAAACCTATGGCAGTGTGCCAGAGATGGAATGCATAGACCATGGCATGCCAAGGGCCCAGTACACATGACCCTGCAGCACAGAGTTCACCAGAGTTCCTAACTAAAAAGCTGGAAGGAGACACAGCTCAGCTGCTCCCCTCTTGCTCTCCCTAGTAGGTATTAGTAAGCAGGTCTCTTCAAAACAGCATCCTTTGCAGGACAAGATTGCTTGAGTAAGACAGAAACAACATGTCTTTACTATCAGAAACAAAAAGTGTTTTTAGTCATACAAAGTATTTTGGAGATTTGAAGATGTGTCTTTTGAGTTTGTATTTTAAAAATGTTCAAAACTGTAGTCTAGTGATTTAGGAATAAGTTTTGTGAACCTGAGGTGGGAGACTAATAGCCTGTTCCCTGTTCTATAAACCCCTTCCCCTGTTTCTTTCATAGGCAACCCTGGACCATTTTAGTCTTTTCAATTTGCATTCAAAGGGGAGCCTACCTGAGAGAAAACACAATAATGGCTTGTCAGAGGTAGTAGAAAAGCTGATTTCAACCCTTGACCATTTGCTAAAAAAGGTTAATCAGGAAGGCTGGAATGTGATGAGGTAAATGTATCAGGATGATGGCATTTAATCTGAGGGCTATATTTTCCTATAAATAAGGGTTTTTCCTGTAAGCTGGGGCTTTTTTGCCTTTTTTTTTCTGGCCACCTTTTTCTCAATAAAGCATTGCATTTGAAATGGTTTCTGGTTCCTTGAATAGTGGCTAAAGAAGGTGTACTTTGAAATTTTCAAGGTCCCCTCAATTTCCACTTTGGAGAGGAGCTAGGTTTGAGGGAATCATAGCTCACATAACTAGAGGGGAGCAGAGTTGAGTGCCTCTCCCTCTCCCCAAGCCTGACTACATCACCAGGTCCCCTGCCCAGCAGTCTAATGGGAGTGCGTCCTCCCTCCCCTGGGTGGAGTAAGGGGAGAAAGCTGTGAGCCCAGCACTCCGTAGGGGGAGGGGCACAGAATGTGGTATCTGGGCGGGGCATGGCACGGCACTTGGTCTGGGGGTGGGGTGAGGGCAGGGCCTGGCACCATCTCTAAAAAGTTGCCCATCTTTGCTCTAGAGCGTGGATTAAAATCTTTATTTTGCTACTTAGTACCTTTGTGACTTTAGGTAATTCATTTTGTCCCTCTGGCTCAGTTTCCTCATTTATTAAATTAGAAAGTTGACCAGACAGCCTGATCCCTTCTATCTCTGAATCTATGATTTTATGGCTTAAGTTTTATGATTAATTTTGCTTTGGTCAGGGACTTCAAAGAAAGTCCATAAAATAGTCTCTAATCTCAAGGAGTTCATGGTCTATTGATAGAGACAATATGTAAACAGTTATGTACAAACAAGATATATGTAGGATTAATTAGAAATAATAAGCAGAGAGAAGGAACTAGCCTTAGGAGGAGAGTAGAAAAGGCTACATGTAGAAGGTAGGATTTCAGCTGAGATTTAAAGGAAACCAGGGAGACAACCAAAGAAAATATTGAGAGTTTGGATAGAGAGTGTATTGCAATAGTCCAGGCATAAGGTGGTAAAACGCTATAGAGAGCCAGCTCTCTATATTTTGGGGGGTCCTGAGTGGTGTTTAGTGGTATTGGATTGAAAAGACAGGAAACAGAAACTGAGAACAGCCAGACTAATTGTTTAGCTCATAGCTGCTCCAACTGCTATGGAGTTTGGAGTTTATTTATATACTGGTTTCAAACAAAGAACACAGAGAAAGAATCACAGCTGTGAAGGGGTTACAAATCATACAAAACCTATTAAAGTCTAAAAAGAAGAGAGATAGGTCCAGGGTCAAAGGCCAAATTCCAACCACCAATTAGTAGGGGGTTAATTCTGAGAGCAGAAACATATTTCATAGAGATTTTTACTAATTGTGTTCTGCCTTGATTTACAGGACTGCACCTGGTCAGATAAAGTCTTATCTAGCTTTGTCTGTCTAGGGCCTTATCTAAGTAACATATTTTTTAGAGTTCAGGCTTTTTAATTATCAAAGAGAAATTGTTAACTCAGTAGCTGCTGGTCTGCTTAAGGACTCAAAGCTTTCCAATAAGAATATTGAGAAAAGGTGGGGATCTGAAAATGAGTCAAAAGAGGAATCTCAGATTTTTACCTTAGATGGCCCATTCTATCTGCATCTGACATGCAGTGCAGAAAAATCATACACACAGTTTTACTTGCTGATGATTTTGTAATGGGATCCAGATAAAACATCTATTACAGACTCTGTTTCTCTAAATGACTCCTAATAGCTTTCTGGAGGGGTCAAGTTGTTTTTGGATTAACTAACCTGCTGGTACCAGAGCTTTTCAGGGCTCAGGTGACCAGGACCAAACACAAAGACTGCCTCAGCCTGGATTGGTCATGTAGGGAATCCAGATAACAGGCCCTAATTTTGACCCTGTTTCTCTAATGACTCTCTACAAAATGCCACATTTTAGGAAAGAAATTAATATTCTGGACAGCATCCAGAAGAGTGTGAAAGGTCTTGAGATCATTTCATATGAGGATTAATTGAAAGAAACTGAAGAGAAAACTCTCGTGGGAAATTTTGTCACCATTTTGAAGCATTTAAATTACTTTCATGTAGAAGAGAAATAAACTTCTGGTTGACCTCTGAGCAGTAAGCTTAGGAACAATGCATAGAAGATGAAAAAAGGTAGATTTAGGCTTGATGTCTAACTTGATAACATTTAAATGATCTCAAAGTAGAATGGGCTGTCTCAGGAGCCAGGAGTTCCCTATAATCAGAAATCTTGAAACAAAGACTTGAAACCCATTTGTCAAATAGGAGACCTTTTGAATATGTTGTAGAAGGGGTTTTTGTTCACATATAGGTTTGAACAGATGAGATAGCGTCTGGTGTCCCTTCCAATATTGAAATTTTGTGATTCTGTATGGTCACACTTATCTGAAAATAAGTATAGAAATTTATTTTGCTATTGCTTTGCAAAGTGTCTCCTGATTAAATATTTTTACTGTTTTCACTTTAGAAATTAACTTTTAGAAATTCTGAAGCTATTGGATATGGGCTCAAGTGAGCTGAAATGAAATATAGCTATTGGCTAAAATGCCTCCATGTTGAACCCTTTAATATATGTGATCCAGAATTGGAGTGCCCAGAAAGAGTTATGCTGATGTTGGAGAAGGTGGATTGGAGCAAATACCATAGAGTGTGTGTGGAGGAACCTTCTCATGGAGCACATGTGGAGCACCAGATTTCAGAAAACCAGAATTTAATCCCAAGCTCTGTGTGACCTTGAACGAACTCCTTTAAATTTTAGTTTCCACCTCAATAGAATGATTTCTAAAATTTCTTCCAGCTCTGATATGCTACCAATTCAGAAGCAATTGCATAACAGTACTATTGCCCAATTTTTAATTTCTTTTAAGCCTTAGGAAGTTAATTTTCTTCTCCCAACAAGTTTTATTTTAGTCTAATGCTTTATAGATTACTATCCCTGAGAAAGTGTGCTTCTCTAAAAAAATCAGTTAAAAAGTCAATATTTAGATTATGCATGCCTTTTTTCTTTACAAGAGTAAAAATACATGCTACTTTAAACTTATAACTTGTATATGACATCAACAGATGAGGAACCATGTACATTGAATAGCATTTAGCTCTTTAGTTTTTGTCTGAATTGCTGAGCTAACCAACTAGAAGCCAGTTTATTTAAAGTTCCTAATGACTTGGATTCATAAACTGTCATTACAGTTGCATACCCTGGTTTAGAAATTGGACCACAGCCATTTTTGCAGTTATGTTTCAAAGAATGTCTGTATTTAATTCAGAAATTCCTATGACACTGGACCCAAACTCACTTTGTCTTTTTGTTGTTGTGGTTAAACCTATCTTTTAAGTGTAGAAACCTTTTGTTTCTGCTAAGTGAACATAGGCTTACAGCCTAGATCTATCTGTTTTCAAATTACATCTGGCATGTCTTCAGGAATGGAAACAAAGCTGACATACTTAGTTACAAACTTGATCCATTTTGAGAGGAAAAGGAAGTATAACTGTATGAGGTTGGAAATGTTATATGTAAGGATCTAAGACTAATACCAGATAGTCCAATTTCAGGCAAAGCATAAGTTACAAGGAATTAAAAAACACCAACAGAAGTTCTTTGTGTGGTAGATATTCATCAAGGTAAATAGAACTCCCTTCTTCTGTTTTAAGGCATGAAAATTTAGTCCCATGTTGTTGGAGTCAGAATGAAAAGCCTTGAACATACATCACTAAGAAAAAGTCATTACCATTTCCTAGAAATATTAGAACTGACTTCCTCTAGAATAATCATGTCTACCTAGCTGTGCTCAAATAGCACATTATCCTCTTCCCAGAAGATTTAACTGCATCAGAATTTTTTGATGCAGAATATCGAGAGAAAAGGTATTATCAAAATTCAATTCAGCTGAAAGGAATTTAAGTATCATTGTAACTAATATTATGTAGTATTTTCCATTCAATATTCTTACTTAATATTCCTATGTTTCTGTCAGAGGCACTACCATTTATCCACTCTTCCATTATCAAAGCCTTTATTTCATCTTTGACTCTTTCCCGTCCCTGGCCTGGAGTTATTCATAGACCTATCAGTTCTACTTTGACAATCCTGGTATCAACCAATGCAATACTCCCTCATTTTATGGGTTAGGAAACTGAGGCACAGGGAAGTTAAGTAACTTATTCAAGGACACATAGGTAATGTTAGCAATAGAGTTTGAACTGACTCCAGATTTTCCGCTGTATCACAAAGCCTCTTTTCCTGTTCTTTTCTTTCTATTCTTATTCCTACAATGTTGGTATCTATCTCATTGCCACTCACAAATATGATTGTCTCCTAACTATTGTTCCCCTTCTTGAAACCTTCTATAGACTGTTTTGCTAGACTTTCCTCATCCATATGTCTGATCATGTCACTTCTCTACTGAAAATCTTTTGCTGGTTCCTCAAAGTGTAAAGTTCAAAATCCTTTTCCTGACATTTAGAAACCTCCACAATATAGTACCCCCATCCATCTTATATTGAATCATCCTTTGTCTATTGACTATTGTTAAGGGGGGAAAGGGGGTTTTATGGGTTCATCTTGATTCAGTGTAGGTTTCTGCAGGCAAATAGTCCATTTTCTGGTTTTAAAGCATTAGCAGACTTCTTTTTCTGAAAAATTTTCTTGAACAAAATTTTAAGGCTTGGATTTTTATAAAAATACAATCACCCCTGAAGAGGGTGTTTAAAAAAGAAACACCCAGATCAGCTCAGAATACATCATTGCGTTATGGGGTGTATGAGTCAATTATCAAAAGAAAAACCAAAAACATAAGAAAATTAAATTTTAGGAGAAATAAAAATTCAAAATAAGAATCAAAATATCAAAAATCTAAGTATGTAAGAATTTTTAAGTAAACAAGAATAAATTCATAACAGTATTAGGGTCCAATTAAAGAATTCTGTACCATAAATCTGTAAGACAAAATGCAGTAATATTGTACTTACCCATTTGCAGCCAAGACTACAGCAAGTTGCCATATCATAAGAGAAAAAAGGTCTAGATTTTTATGTAAAAGGCAAATGTCATTCCCTGGTCTGATTTTGCTTCATTCTCAGGGATAGGGGGGCCACAATGATGATGGTCAACCTTTGGTACTTGACAGGTAGTGTAGTACGAAGAGTCCTATAACTTAACATATATCAAGTATGGCAACTTTGAGTCTTATACTAAGTTCAAGTCCTTAGTATTAGCATAAAAGTTCAACAATCCTAGTTGGATTAGTATGGTCTTTTTTGACCTTGTGCTCCATGTCACTGTGCAGTTTCTCATCAATTCCATTGGGACTGGTTGGTCTCCATGACCTTGTACTTCTTGCACTGTATGTTGGCTCTGTTGTTCCCTTCTTCTGGAATCAGACAGAATCATTAATCATAGTCTTATAATATTTAATAATAAATGACAGGTTACATAGTCTAGGGCTTTGGGGATATGCATTAATCTTATATCAAATATATTTTAAACATATTACTGCAGAATCAAAAATTAATATTGATTAAATGTACTTTAAGTACAATAAATTTTTAAAAAGGCAGGAAAAAAATTAAATGTTCTAAAAAGTAAAAGGCAATAGCAAAATAAAAGAATGTGTTCCAAAAATGGTGTCCACTTTTCTATGGACTATTATCTCCCATGCTTATAATAGGATATAGTCAATCAGTTTCAATAGAAGATGCTTTCTTTACATGTGAGCAATGAATCCAAGAGTCCTTTTCTCCAATTTTAATAGCTGTTGGAGTAGTTAATCATATTTGAAATGGACCTTCCCAAGAAGACTGACCTCCTCCAATGCACTGGAAATTCTTTATATACACCTTGTCTCCTGGGTTCAGGTCATGAAGTGAAAAATCTATGGGTCCTGCTTCTACTACAGTTCCAGATTCATGGAGTTCACGTAGTTTATGCTGCACTTCCTGTATATAGGAAGCAATAGAAGTATCTCCTCCTAATAGTGATGTATATGCAGGATAAAAAGGCTTAGCCTGTATAGGGGGATGTCCAAAAAGCATCTCATATGGTGAGATATGTAGATCTCCCCTGGGCCTGCTTCTAAGATAAAATAGAGCTAGAGGGAGAATTTCAGACCATTTCAAATATGTCTCAGTGCATAACCTGCCAATCCTAGTTTTAAATTCTCTATTCATCCTTTCTACTTGGCCTGAGCTCTGGGGGTGATATGGTACATGGAATTTGGGAGTTATCCCCAAACAGGAATATATTTCAGATAAAACTGAATCAGTAAAGTGACTTCCCCTGTCCGAGGCAATATGTGCAGGCAGGCCAAAATGAGGAATGATTTCTTTTAAAAACACTGTGGCAACAAAAGCC
This sequence comes from Gracilinanus agilis, assembly GCF_016433145.1. Classification (NCBI taxonomy): domain Eukaryota; kingdom Metazoa; phylum Chordata; class Mammalia; order Didelphimorphia; family Didelphidae; genus Gracilinanus; species Gracilinanus agilis. The sequence continues at coordinate 451,783,987 of NC_058131.1, read as the reverse complement.
ACTGTGGCTCAGGCAGTAGGAAATGCTTCCGGCCATCTGGTCAGTTGATCCACTATGACTAGACAAAATTTATATTGTCCAGCCTTTGACATTGTTACATAATCAGTTTGCAGGTGCTCAAAAGGTGTGTAAGCCAGAGGATGCCCACCAAAAGCCTTGCCACGAAAGGCATGTTGGTTATATGCTTAGCAGGTAGGGCAAGCTGCACACACTTTAGAGGCTATAGTGGTTATGCCAGGAGCTATTCATACCCTTTTAACAGAGTCCACAATGCCCTGGGTACCAAAATGACTATTTTTATGACTAGATTGGCAAATTTGTTGATAAAAGTTTCTAGGGAGCAGGAATTTTCCTTCAGAGGACACCCATATTCCATTCATTTGTTTAGCTTTAAAGTTCTGCTTCCATTTTTTCACTTCCTTCTCATTATAGGAAAGTGATAAATTTAAGTCATCAGTGGTTGTCAATGTCAAAATCAATTCAGGCCCTTCTATGGCTGCTAGCTTTGCAGCAGTATCTGCCTAGTCGTTTCCCCTAGAGACAGGGTCAGTGCCACCTGTATGGGCAGAACAGTGAACTACAGCTAAGGCTATGGGTAGCTGGAGAGCAGAAAGAACTTCATTAATAATTTTTGCATTAGCTATAGATTTTCTAGCTGAGGTTAAAAATCCTCTCTGAAGCCATAACATACCCACTGAATGGCAAATTCCAAAAGCATATCTGGAATCTGTGTAAATGGTTGCCTTTTTATCTTTGGCAATTATACATGCATGTTTTAGGGCTATGAGTTCTGTACCTTGAGCACTTAGATTTGAGGGCAGTGAAGCTGATCATACAGTGTCAAATTCTGTGACTACAGCAGCTCCAGTGTATTGTATGCCATCCCTCATAAAAGAAGAACCATCAGTAAATAAGACTATATCTGAATTGTCTAAAGGAGTGTCCAGGAGATTGTCTCGAGGCTTTTCAGCCAAGGACACTAGTGTTTCATAATTGTGTAATGGTTCTCCTGAGACTGGTAAGTCAGGAAGCAAGGTGGCAGGATTAAGAGTTGTACAACATTTTAAAGTAATATTTTCATTATTTAGTAAGGTTATTTCATACCTTGTAATTCTCTGATCAGAAAATGCCTATGTTCTATGTCTTAGCAGTAATGCTTCTACTTCATTTGGGCACATAATTGTTAATGGGCATCCCAATACTAGATCAACAGTTTTTGTTACTAACAAAGCTGCAGCAGCTATACCTCTAAGACATGGTGGTACTCCTGCAGCTACCAGGTCCAACTGGGCCAAATAATAAGCAATTGGACACTGATAAGGTCCCAAAGTTTGAGTTAAAACACCTGAAGCTACCCCTCTGTGCTCATATACATATAAAGTAAGTGGTTTGTTATAATCTGAGATGCCTAGAGCAGGGGCAGACAGGATAGCTTGTTTTAAATTTGACAGAGCTAACCAGTGTTCTGGCTCTAATTTAAGCAGTTCAGGGACTGAATTTTTTCTCCCTTACACTATCCATGGAATTACCATGCCTGTCTCCCTACCATTGTTTACACTATTTTCTACGTATAGACTGAATTCTTCTATTGAATGCCTACTCATTATTTAAAGTCTCTCCCAAATGTCATCTCCTCCAAAAAGCATTCCCTGATTTCCTTCAAACCCTTGAACTTCATAGAACACATTTTATCTCTTTTTTCATTTGAGTTTTTTATTAAAGATTTATGGAAGAGCTAGGTGGCACAGTGGATAGAGCTCCAAAACTAGAGTTGAGAGAACCTGGGTTCATATCCAGCCTCAGAAACTTCCTAGCTAAATGACTCTAGGCAAGTCATTTAATCTTGTTTGCCTATTTAAAAAGGGAAAGGGATGATTAGAGGATCAAATCCCCCAATATATTCCATAATCTAGACAGATATTCTGACATCTTTGAAAGGCATGTGTATTATTTTGTTTTGTTTTTGAATAACACAGTAACTTCTAATTGATTTTCTTGACTGGTGAGGAGTTGTGTTAAAGACAATTGGCTACTGAAAATCAAAATAGACTCTTAGAGAGGACTCTCCTCCTTTCTGTGATCTATAAAAAAATAAGAAAGAGGAGGAACAAGGGTTCTCCTGAATTCATTGAGTTTAATTTCCAGTACTAGCTATCTCTTTGACTTCTAGCAAGTGAGGCACAAAAAAGAATTTATCTCCCCCTGGAAAAATGTGCTTGACAAAGGCAGGCCTGATGCTTGAATTCATGACCCTAGCTGCTCTCTATTTTTTTGCTCTCTATTTTCTTCCCTCAGGTCAGTGACCAGCAATCCCAAGAAATGAATTTTTCCAGTCTCAAAATGATAACCTTGTGGACCAATTTTTTTTACTTCAGGATTCAGGCATAAGCTGACCAGAAGGAACAGATTTCCATGGACAACATTCTTCTTAGCAGAGATAATGATCCCATACCCCAAAGCCTAAAAAAAGTCATACCTTTCTTGGCCAGGAATTAGAGACCTTGTGAGCTACTAGCAGATCCACCATGGTGAATGTAAAATAGCTGCTCATTCATCCCACAATAGAGGTTTTAGTATTTTTTACCTTTTGGAAGAAGTGCACTGAGTTTAAGGAGTTAATTGAATGCTTTATGTTTTCCAAATTGTTTTATGAATATATATTAATGTTCTGAATCTTATGTGGTGATAACCATAATGTATGTTAGTTATTTTTTCTAGGAGGAATGATGTTATTTATCTCTAGTGGAAATCCTAGACAGAAGCCATACTAAAACTAAAATTTTAGAGATTTCTTTGGTATTGTTCTGGGTTAGAGTCAGATACATGGAGAAAATCTTGCCTCTTTTTGGTAGATCAAGCCCTCTAGGATTAAATATAAGTATATATGAGTTCAGAACTCTTTGTCCTCCTTTCTGTTTGGGGGCCCCCAGGGCTACAGTATACGTATCAATTTGTATATAACTATTAGAAGAAACTGAGGTGTAATAGATACAGTGCTTGACTTAGGGCCAGGAAGAACTGGGTTCTAGGCTTCCCTCTGACATACATACTAACTTCTGATTTCCAAGGCAACTCTCAAATGCTAGAAATTATAGAAAAGGTGCCCACCTGCATCGGTAGAGGGAATTTCCTGACCTGAGAGTTCCCTATATTTGTTTGTAACTATTTGTAAGTCCATAATTCTCTACTAAACGGTGAGTTACACAAAGACAGACAACATATATTTTCTAAATTTTTCATCTCAAGCAATGAAATGTGTAAGATATTCCAGGATGATTAGCCTCTCTAGTTGTGAGGGCTTGCTGAGCCCTTTTCAGGACTGCTTATCTACCTTTGGTGTGTACCTGTCACCCAGCTCTCATCTGTAGTTCCAAGAAGCTGGAACATGTGCATCAGCCACATCTCGGTAACACTGTCTGGGCAGAAGGGCTAAACCAGACTGAGGGTAACCGACAGGTCTGAAATCTCTTAGTAAGTTCAGATGTTTCTACTTCAAGCATTTGAAGACTTCCCTGGCAAAAGAGGCAGATGAAGAGAATTTGTTCCAATGCCCATAAAATCAGCTAAAGCAGATGCTATGAGTATTTAGAACTTGGTCAGACATCAAAATACCAAGGTACCACTACATCCTAGACCACAAATAGGTGTCCCAACTTTTGTTCCACCACTCGAGTTGGATGACTCTGGAAGAGAGACTGAGGCTGTTGATTTTATGCAATTCTTCCTCACTTAAATCCAATTCATGAGCAAGACATGACAACACCCTCCCCGTAAAAAGGGGCAGCTAGGTGGTTCAGTGTATTGAGAGTCAAGGCTAGAGACAAGTGCTAGCTTCAAATTTAGTTTGAGACACTTCCTAGCTATGTGACCCTGGGCAAGTCACTTAACCCCCAATTACCTACTTCTTACTGCTCTTATGCCTTGGAACCAATACTCATATCAATTCTAAGATAAGGGTCTAAGGTAAGGGTTGTTTTTTTGGTTTTTTTTTAAACCCTTGTACTTCGGTGTATTGTCTCATAGGTGGAAGATTGGTAAGGGTGGGCAATGGGGGTCAAGTGACTTGCCCAGGGTCACACAGCTGGGAAGTGGCTGAGACCGGGTTTGAATCTAGGACCTCCTGTCTCTAGGCCTGACTTTCACTCCACTGAGCTACCCAGCTGCCCCTGTTGTTTTTTTTTTTAAAGGCATCACCCTGTCATTGATCTTCAAAAAAAGACAAACAATATCTCACCTAATGTGGTCACAAGATTCTTTCTGCCCATGCACTCTTAAGTGCTTAAATGTTTGTTAACTGAAATCAAATGAAAAGGCTGGCAAAGTTGGTAATGGACAGAGAAATGGTACCAGAGAAAGATCAGGGTTCCAGCCCTATATGACACATACTAAGATGTGCGACCTTATGCAAATCACTTCCCTAAGGCAACTTTCTAAAAACACTGGTAACACTGGTCCCCATTGCCTGAAGACTACATGTCCTCTCCTACAGAGTTCTGAAGTACCCTTAAAGATTCTAGGGGTGTCTTGGCTCTCTGCAAATGTCTCCAGCTCCCCCCAAGTGTAGGGGCTTAGTCTTAACCACTAAAAGTTAGATTATCTTTTACAAAGAAATATTTAGTTCACATGATAATTTAAAATATGCAAACTTATTCCTCCCACATGTGGGAGGAAGCACCCTTCTCCTCCTTTCCCACTTCTATCACCTCAGGCACTGGGGCAGGGGAGGGAATTAGGTTCATTGTTTAATTCATTCCTATAGAACACTGTCCCAAATTCTAAGTCCAAAAACTCCCTGTGAGTCTAGCTGGTTACACCATCCCATTTGCAATCCTGGCTTTAAGGTTGCCATGACTTGAACTTCAGTGGGGATCACTTCCTGCACCCAAAACTGAGAAGGACAAACAATGCACAACAGAAACAAACACAAACACCCCACCACCACTCATTTTTTTCAGTCTGAGTATTCTCTCAGAGGAAGGGAATTCTCATCCCACTGGTCCAAACAAACAAACAAAAAACTCAAATGGAGTCATTAAGAGTAAGGACACAACTGAACAACTCCAGCTGCCTATTACCTCTAGGATCAGATATGAGCATCTCTGTTTAGCTTTTAAAGTCTTCTACAATCTGACCACCCTCTTCTTTTCTATCCCAATTTTATATTACCCCCTTTCCTGTAGTCTAGTCAAACTGGCCTCTTTGTTGTTCCTCACAAGGGACACTCATCTCCTATTAGTGACTTTTCATCCCCAGGTCCCTGCAATGCATTACCCCCTCACTTTTTAGAGTTTATTGTTTCCTTCAAAAATCACCTCCAGAAATTCCTTCTTCATGAAGGCTTTCCTGATTCTCTTATATGCCTGTTTATATCCCCTGCTCAAAGAAAAATCACTTTTTACTTACTTTGTATATTCTTTTTGTATATATATATCTCCTCCAATAGATTTTAAGTTAATTGATTGATTGGAAATTACCTCATTTCCCAATTCCTACTTTGTCATTGATGCTGAATGAACTTCTAAATAACAAAGATATATAACTGGATGTCCTATAGATATCTCAAACTCAACAGTTCCAAAACAGAACTCATTATCTTTCACTCCTCCCCAAGAAACATCCTTCTTCTAAACTTCTAAACTGTTGTGGACATCCTTTGAATCACTCAGACCCATCACTCACACTCACTCCATATTGTGTAAATAGAATTAGCCAGATCCCATTAATAGTCAAAAATCTACTCAACCCAGGCGTGCTAATGATGTCACCCTAACCTCCCTTAGTGGGGAGGGGAGACAAGTTACCCACACATGACAATAAGTAAAAATCAAGAACAAGGGACTGCCCTTTGGGCAGTCCAAATCAATGTAGAAACTGCCATTTGTCCATTTGAATTAGAGGTGGACCACAGGAAGTGATGAAAGACATGATCTCTTTAAGTAAGTTAGTGAACTTCCTGTGGGGGCAGTTGCCATCTGGAACTAGAGGAAGAAGCATCTCCTGAGACCACAGACAGCTTACGCTCTATATTGTCACGTGGGTAAGTTAGGCTGGCTTCCTTGGCCTAGCTGGGCCAATTCTAAACTCTGCCTATCTGGCTGTTGGGCCCTGTGGCTTACAGCTTCATTTATTTAGACTTCTAACCTCCCTTTTCTCTTTATCCCTACTTTACCTACCTGATTGTAAATAAACTCCTCAACCCGATGCTGACTTGGGTCTGATTTAATTACGGAATCAACCTGAATTGTTGATTCCTGGCGGCCACATATTTTTAATATATAGTTATAATAACTAAATTTTAATTCTTACAATATATACAGTCAGTCATTAAACTTTGTCATTTTCTGTCTTCACAATCTCTTTCTCATATGTTCCCCTCTCAAATCACACAGTCACCATGTAATGTTGCTCAACCAGGACTGAAGTTTGGAGATCTCACTAAGGAAAGTTTTGAATGGTATCTAGGTGTCATGTTAATTATGGCTCTATTTCCTACCCCCTTAGTCTGAGAAAAGATGGAAAAATTTGGGGGATTGGAATATGACATCTGGTATTTTGTGGAGTTTGAGAAGAATGAGACTAAGAGGAGGAATTGCAGTTTACTGATATGAGAAGTCAAACAAAACCTGTTAAAATGAAGTTTAGAACATCCAAACTCTCCCTGGGACATCCAACTTCAATGTCCATAATGTCCATAATAGACAGAGGGAATGCATCAACCCAAAAGAAGGAAGGCTTGAGTAATAGTGAACTTTCCCCTCTGTACTGTGAAGCCAAGTAACTGAGGAGAATCCTCCAGAAATTTAAAACAGTAAACAAACAAAACCAAACCCTGTATTTCTATTTTCCTATCTTTGCCTGCTGGTGATTTTGTAACTACAATTCTCTTTTTTTATTAAAAAAAAAAAATATTTCCATTGTCGTTAGCCATGTTGTTTCTTCCAATCTGCATGTGTGTATGGATGTGGGGAGGGGGGGGGAGAGTACCAGTTTTGGAGGGAGGGGATGCGCCTGAAGGAATTTGTATTTCATAGACTGTCTATGCTAGGATCCTCCAGGACTGGCTTAGGAGATGAAGAGATCTCCCTAGTGCTTGAGGAGCTACAGTTTATGTTACTCCCTAAAACTTTAACTTGAGGTTTGCTTAGATTTCTTAAACCTTTAGAAGATGAACCCAGTAAAGAGGTCAGGCCCTCAGGGCAAAATTCTCCCCCTTTGATTCAAAGATAAAGAGAAGGGAGGGACTGGAAGAGGGGATCAAAGTGCCCAGTTCCACCCCTTTCTGGTTGGTAGGGAGGAGAAAATGAGGAAGGTGCAGAAGACCCCTCTTACCCTAGCTCCTCACCAAACCTACTGTTGCATTTCTGTCATTCCCTGGAACAGTTCAGGAAGAAATGAGTAACCAGGGGAGGGCAAGAGAATAAAATAAGATGGTGCCAGCCCAGTATTAAAAGTGCCACAAACTACCAAGTAACACCCTCTGTGTGTACTTTTTTAAAATGATATCCTGATTCCTGAGTGAGTCAGGACCTCCTACACCCATAGGGGTAAAGTCCTTGACTGGAGCCTCCCCCCAAACAAGCCAGGCAGGTAAAACATTCTCCCTTAGCCAACTTGGTAAATTGTGCAATACTGCCCAAAGGCAACCAGCAGACAAAGGCAGGGCAAGACTGGCCACTAGGCAACTACCAGAAGGCTAAGGAGATTTACACACACCCCAACCTATATCCACATGAGTTTGAAAGCCACACTGGGGTAAATGGGGAAAAAAATTTGTAATGTTTTGTTCCCTTCATTTTTTTTTGATAGAAATGTGATGTAGCTCAAACTTCTCAATATCTCTGAAAAACATAATTTCATTTCATTTTCTCTTTTTCTCCAATTCCTATGTTGACGCTTTCCTGCTGAGTTTTACTCTACACCAAATTTGCATCTCCAGAGAACTAATTATAACTCTCTATTTTAGTGCTTGCTTACAATGAAAATATATTGTCAAAAGCAGTTCATGTCAGTATAGAAATTCCAAAGGGCATAAATAATTCCTGCATACTGATTACAAATTTCGAGGTAGCATACAAGTCACAGGAATCAAAGACCATTCGAACAATTCGTCTGAAAGTCCTGAAAATTTAGTAAGAGATTTTAATGCAAGACAAAGAATAAAAAATTGTTGAAAAATTACTCTAACTTTTTCATTGAAGAACAAAGTCCAAGTATTTACAGGTTTGGTTATCCTACTTCTTTTTGTACCAGGATTTAAGCAATGTTGACTGTTCATCTTTTTTCTCTTCTCTTTAAAATAGGATTCTTTACCTAAGGTCCATGAATTTATTTTTAAAAATATTTTGATAACTACATTTTTTTAAAACCCTTGCCTTCCATCTTGGAATCAATATTGTGTATTGGTTACAAGGCAGAAGAGTGATAAGGACTAGGCAATGGGGTTGTAAATATGAAAAATGATAAAGGCTTGTATAAATATATATATTAGTATTTTAATTAAAGCCATGCTGATAGATAAAATCATTAGACCACGCGCTTGTAAGCATTCAAAACTGCCGCCTCCATTTTGTCTCCTGTTTCCTGGCCATGGCCTACTCGCAAAAGAGAGCCCACTCCCTCCTAACCCACGAGATTTAAGCTCTCCCCTGCGGAGACGGAAATCAGTTGGACCATGTTGGATCACGGGAAATGTAGTTTTATACATTTCCCAAATCCACTTTTTACAATTCCCCGTGAGGTCCGGCAAAAAAAAAGGTTAGTCCTTTTTTCTTCGCTGGACCTGTAAAAATAGACAACTTCTAAATTTTTCAGGAATTTTGGGGATAAAGAAATAGATGAACAAATGGTTAAAATTAGACGCATTGACAAAAAACCAATTTGGGGGCTGTCCCCCACTGGCATAACAGTGTACAATTAAAACAATACATACAACTCAATTTCAACTCCCCATAGTTCAATCAACTGCACCCCAAAGTTCAAAGTTTGGTCTTCATGGTACAGTGAAGGCTTTTCAGACATCTTCATGGTGTCTTCACCAAAACAAGTTCGTCATCTGGATTCTGGGGAGATGGCAAGATCCTTATCCTGAAATTATTCTCAAAAGAATTTAAACTTTACATTATAGATTACAAAACATACATTTTCTTCTAAGATTTTATATAATTCCCCATGAAATTACTCCTAAAAGAGTTAAATAAATATACATATATTTTTACATTATCGAATTTTAGAAAACTTGACAGATATCCCCGTGAGGTAAATCTTAAACACACCTTTTTTCTAAAAAAAAGTACCTCAGGTCAGCTAAGGATGGCAAAATACAAAGAATAAAATTCAAGAAAAAAGAAGAAAAAAAATTAACTTGTGAATGAAATGTGCAAAAATCTGGGGAAAATAAACTTAGACCTTTGAATGAAGGCCTAATTAAAGTGAATTCGGCAGTGTACAATTACCCATCCAGGGCCAGGACTTAAGGAAAATGTCTCTCTCTGATCTGACTTATCATCAGCTTTTTAGGGAAGTGAGCCAAATAAATAACCAATCTTAGGTGCTTTCTAGGAATCTAAGTCGAGGGGACCCATGTCCTCTAAAGTTTTAGAAAAGACTGGGACTCCAGGACTCAAACCCAATTTCCACGCCCTAAAGTATTGGCATAGAACTGCAGCAGTTATGCAGATCTTAGTCAAGTCTCTGACCATGTGCTTTCTTTAGCACTATTAATGGCTTTCATATTCCCTTCTGGAATCAGAGAGGCATTTAAATCACAGTCCTATAGGCTCAGGTATTTGCTGTAGAATTAGAAAAAGGATAAATAATGATTATATATGTACTTCCAGTACAAGATGAGAAAAAGGAAAAATCAATTGCTCTCATTAAAAAAAAATGTTTTAAAAATTCAAAAAAATATATAGCTTAGAACTAGAAGGGTTATGTTACCCAAAAATGAGACTTTCTGTTGGAGAAAGTGGGTTTTACAAAATAGCAGATTCACAATGCACATTCAAATGGAGTACCATTATTTCCAATAGCACATTTCAAAACAATAAATAATGATGTTTAAAATCATATACTTGTTACAACTTTTAACCCTTGGCAAATGCTGTTATTGCTTCCATAGCAAAATGTGATATTTAAAAAAGAAACCTTCTGGTATAATCATCCTCAGATAAGAATATACAGGAGCTCCTTGGCTTCCTGTTTTAAAAAATCCTGGGTAGGAATGCTTCTACCCATTTAAGGCAACAATTCTTAAGGATTTAAAGTAAAAGTTAAAAAGATCTCTTGTAAAATTACAAGGTAATATTTAAAGCATGGAAACTTTCAAGGTTCTTTGCAATTACCAAGACAGAATAAATTTTAAAGACATGTGCTCTATAAGATGTTCATAGATGGTACATATAACCGCATTGTTTCTCATACAGTAAGCTTTAAGTAAATTAGGAAATATAATAACATCATAAGCAGAAACTTCATTAGTGTAAAATGATTCAGTGCAACAGGAAAATCAACGAAATAAGCAGGATTAATTAACAAAAGTAATTAGCAATATACAGTAAGATACAGTCTTTTTAAAACAGAAATAAAGCTCATTCAGTTCCGAGGTTTTAAAAGTTCACCCCTGCTTTCAATTTAAGGTTCTTTTGATTGAGTTCTGCTGAGTTTAAGGGTTTTTTTTTCTTCTAAAAGTTCAAAGTTCTGAGCAGTTATGGGGGTGAATATTTCTCCCCTGAGTTCAGTTTTTAATCACAAGCAAGTCTGAATAGGCCATTCGGCCCCATTAAGGGTAAGCTAGTTGCTAGGTCCACGTGGTGTCGGGTCATTGTAGAAAATCCCACCTGTAGAGCTTGTGTGGGTGGCTAAATTAGGTCTGTAGAGAAAACACGTGGAAGGCTAGAATGTCTCCTATAAGAAAGTAGAGAGGAAGGGGAATATACCCAAATGGTTTGCGTCAGAGCTGAAGCAGTCTCTGGAGGTCTGGATCTCAGCAAAGGCGGCAGGTCATCGCTGTTGGGGCTCGGGGTTCTGGAGTGGAATTAGCAGGATCAGCAGCACCAGAGGCAAGAAAAGCCTCCCAGGAAAGTCACAGGGACTGGAACGATGGTGTAGGCTTGTAGTCAGGAGATCAGCAGTAGGAATGGAGATCAGCGGCTGGGCTCTGGGATTCTATCAGAGCCAGCAAGGGCCACCAGGCCCAGGGCATTGAGCAAAATAATTCGCAGCCCAGCGGCAATTAAAACCATTGTCTCTCTTCCCCGTAAAACAGCCTCTAGGCTGGGGAAAATCGGGAGAGGACTGGGCAAGGAAAAAAGTCGCTTCTGAGACTCTGGGTCCCAGAGCTGCATGGCTTCTTCTTCTTAGACTATCCAGAAAATTGAAAGTTCGAATTACTCCCGTGTGGTTCGCCAAATGATAAATATGAAAAATGATAAAGGCTTGTATAAATATATATATTAGTATTTTAATTAAAGCCATGCTGATAGATAAAATCATTAGACCACGCGCTTGTAAGCATTCAAAACTGCCGCCTCCATTTTGTCTCCTGTTTCCTGGCCATGGCCTACTCGCAAAAGAGAGCCCACTCCCTCCTAACCCACGAGATTTAAGCTCTCCCCTGCAGAGATGGAAATCAGTTGGACCATGTTGGATCACGGGAAATGTAGTTTTATACATTTCCCAAATCCACTTTTTACAGGGTTAAGTGACTTGCCCAGGGTCACACAGCTGATAAGTATCTCAGGCCAGATTTGAACCTAGGACCTCCCATCTCTAGGCCTGGCTCTCAATCCACTGAGCTACCCAGCTGCCCTCCTGATACCTACGTTTTAATGTAATTAGACTCACTTTGTAATCCTATGAATTTTATTTTTATACATTTTTTTTAAATTATTCTTATTATTCTTAAGCTTCACCAGGCTTCCAAGGGGATCTGTGACATAAAATAAGCTATGAACTCATTAAAGCATAAGTGTACCATCATTTTTTGTGTGGCAACTTCTAGTTCATTGTCTTCATATTAAGCATCCAGATTTCTCTTTTTAAAATAGTAATCCTTAGCACCTGGGTATGTGTGTGTGATCTGAGACAATTGTTAAGTGACACTCTATCACTCTCTATGATTTGTACCTTTTTTCTTTTTATTATTCTCTTATGAAAAACATCCTTTTCATATATCTGAGAACTGAATTTCTCTCCAATTTAGCCAACTTAGATATTTGATCAAGAGCTTATCAAAGTTTATGTAGGCTCATCATTAATCTTTAAGGTCTAACTAAAGTTAAGAAAATGTCATTTCAAGGACAGTCAACCTAACAGGTAAATACTATTTTCTGTTAGTTAATAAAGTTGCTAAAATACTCAAATGATCTGTGACCTCATCAATTTGGATTTTTACCTCTAACAATGCAAATTGCAACCCATCTATGTCCACCCATGCTCTGTGGCTCTTGTCCATTCACATCCATGTATACAATAAGCAAAGTCAAATATTATATGCTCCATATTTGTGTACTTGACAGAAGCTTTCTCTCTTTTTCCTAATATTGTGCAACTACAAGTGAACAAACAAAATTGTCCTCCTGTGATCTCTTATCTTTGCATCTTGACCATCCCATCTTCTTTTAATTTGCTCCTTTTCTTTGAAGTGCCTTGTTTGTTCTATAGGTTTTCCTTCCAACTGCATGTCATAATCTGAACAAGACATATTTTTCAATCATTTGATCTTCCCATGTGGATGTTCAGGACATATTTTTCTGAGTGGTTAACCAATTTCTTTCAGTAGGCTCTACAATGGTCTGGAAATTGATACAAACAAGAAAAATATCATTCTCAAACAGGAACACATCTGGAAGACTTCATCATTCATAAGAAATGTTCTTCCACTTGGACTTCATCTCCTCCATAGCAATTATGAATCCCTTTCACAAGCATATATCTCTTTGTTTTATGCCTCTTCTGGTTTTGTTTTTTTTGTTTTATCATCAGGTTATCTCTGATATATCAACAAGGTTTGATTATCAACAAGGTTATCTTTGATATATTTTTTGAGGAATTTTGAATAATTTCATAGAAAGATGAAAGATACTTCATTGGGAGAAACTCTTTAAGGAAATATTTTGCTTTATTAAATCAAATGCTTATCTTTTCAAGAACAATAAACACAGTCTTATATTCTCTATATCTTTTTAGTCAATTGTGTAACAGAAGATGTTGAATAGTGTTCCTACCTTCACCGAAGATGCCCTCAATTGCATATGATTTACACAAAAAATTTATATAAAAATTTATATTAAAATTTATATGAAAGCAGAACTATAGGTCATCAATGTTTTCTTAGTTGCCTTTTTTCAATATTAATAGCATATCATTGAAATATTCCTTTCTTTGGGTACCTTGTGAATGAGTTCCTTGATACCCTCTTAATTGTGTCAACTCTAGCACAAAATTCTTCTTTTATACACTCTGTCTAATCCAGTAACATTTTCCTTCTTTGGTATTTTTTTGTACCATTTCTATCTCCTCTATAAACACATCTAGAACTATAGTATTAGAGTCTGAGTGTGTTGGCTCTACAATTCTTGATGGTGAAAAAACTAATTTTAAAAAGTATTTGCGGGGGCAGCTGGGTAGCTCAGTGGAGTGAGAGTCAGGCCTAGAGACAGGAGGTCCTAGGTTCAAACACGGCCTCAGCCACTTCCCAGCTGTGTGACCCTGGGCAAGTCACTTGACCCCCATTGCCCACCCTTACCAATCTTCCACCTTTGAGACAATACACCAAAGTACAAGGGTTAAAAAAAAAATTATTTGCAAAGATGGCAGAGTAGGAAACAGAGCAAGCTCGAAACACTACAACAATCCCTTCCAAATCAACCTTAAAATAATGCCTCAGGGGGCAGCTGGGTAGCTCAGTGGATTGAGAGCCAGGCCTAGAGACGGGAGGTCCTAGGTTCAAATGCAGCCTCAGACACTTTCCAGCTGTGTGACCCTGGGCAAGTCACTTAACCCCCATTGCCTACCCTTACCACTCTTCCACCTATAAGTCAATACACAGAAGTTAAGGGTTTAAAATTTAAAAAAAACTCCAAAAAAAAAATAATGCCTCAAAACAAACACTAGAATGAAAGAACCAACAAGGAGATGGAGTGAAGCAACTTTCATTCAGAGAACAACTTGAAAAGTATACAAAGTCTGGTTTACTGGGGTGAGAGGGGAGCATAACCTATAGGAGGAGTACCGAGGCAAGCCAACGGCAAATCCCCCCCACCCTACACCTACTGTTTCCAGGTTCTGAACCCAGTTGGACCCAAGCCAACACCAAAACCCCTAGCCCCAGCCCAAACCTGCAGCAAGATCCTGAATCCTAGCACAAGGCAATTCACAGTGATCCTGGCCTGTGTAAGCCCAGACCTAGGTCAAGATCTAGCCTCTACTAAAGCTCAAGGTAAAGTTACAAGTCCCAGGGCAAGACAGTCCAGCTGTGCCTGATCTAATCAAGCCCAGAGTGAGACCAAAAGGTCCAGCTCAATCTCTGAGCCCCATCACAAGGTAGCTCACAGTGCTCTGAGCTCTGCAAGCCATCAGTAGTCCTGGGGTGATTGAATCAGCAGTGGGAGGTAGTTTTCAGAGCTCCCAGCTCCCAGACCATCATACCACCTTGGAAAAACTGAAACTTGCAGAAACCCAGAAATAGAACTAAGGGTAGCAGCAAGGAAAAACTGAAGTTAAAGAGTAAAGAAGGGAGGTGGGGGGAGTAAGGAGAGTTGTGTATATCTAGAATTTTAGTAACAGGATAAGAAATTGAAGGGATGTCCCTAAATTGGGGAATGCCTGAACAAATTGTGGTATATGTTGATGATGAAATACTATTGTGTTACAAGAAATGACAAGCAAGATGATTTCAGAAAAAGCCAGAAAGATCTGCATGAACTAATGCAGAGAACAATAAGCAAAATCAGGAGAACACTGTACACAGTAACAGAAACATTATGGGACAATCAAATGTAGTAGACCTTGCTAATAGCGAAGAAAAACGTGGAAGAAAAACATATGACAACACTTGTTTATATGGGTATAGGATTTGGAGTTTTGGTTTTAGAAGACTACTCTATTACAAAAATGAATAATATGGAAATAAGTATTAAGTGATAATATAAGTATAACCCAGGGAATTGCTTGTCAGCTCTGGGATGGGGGAGAGAAGAGGGGAGGAAGAGAACATGAATCATGTAACCTTGGGGAAATACTTTAAAATAAATAAATAAATGAATGAATGAATGAATGAATGAATAAATAAATAAATAAATAAATAAATAGGGGGAAAAAAAGACAGAGGATTTAGTTCACAACCCATCCCTGGGTGCTCATCTTATTTGCCTTATTGCCCCTATCACAATCCTAGGGGCAGTGAGAAATGGGAGAAAGGGAGTAGAATGGAGTTTTCCCAATGGCACCTTTGCAGTTATTGTTATTGCCCTGAGGCATAAACTTCAGAAAGTAGAAAGTTGACTGCTTGCAGAGCAAAGGAAGTAGATGGAGTAGAAAAAGGTTGGGGAATTAGAGTAGGTGTGATTGTATTGGAGACAAGCCCCAAAAGTGATTACATCAGAAAGATTGGGATGACCCCATCTTCCCATTCTCCAGGGTTGGTCACATATCCTTTGGGGTTTTGACCAGTGAAAGATGTAATGACTGATGAAACAAAAATTTGAGCTCCTGAGCAAATCGATTTATTAAACAATGAATGCCAATTGTATAACAAATCAGTCCCAGGCCCTTCAGTCTCTGGATTGGATCTCAAATACAGGGGAAGATAGGCTTTTGTGTATTCAAAAAAATTAATTAAATACTAATTCATCAAAGTAAAACAATCAGGATACAAAATTTTGTAATTTGATTTCTAAATGGAGGAAAAATTAGAGACTTTCCAAGTGGGAGGGGAAAAGCAAATAAGAGCAATTCCCTAACATCAGAAGAAAAAAAAAAAGTATCCCACTCCTCCTAAGTAACTGTGTAAAATCAAAGAAATATGGAAAAAAATAACTGGCTGACCAGCATGGGGCCAGTTTTCATATAAGACATATGGACTGCTCAAAGATACATAATTGTGAGAAAACTCTGTCCATCAATCTTCAGTTCTGAACAGGTTTTGGTCAGCATAACTTAGGTCCTTAGTTAAGGGTCTCTATATAGTGGGTAGAGGTGGTCTAGCTTCCCTGCTAAATTCAAACAATTCAATAAAATTTTCTCACAATTCTCAAAGTTGAATAAAGTTTTTTCCCAAAACAGAAATTGGACTAGACTCATAATTGAATAGAAAAAGAAATGAGCTAGCTCCAGAATTGGGGCAAAGACTGAGTCAGTGTGTACAGTTACCTCTACTTGCTATTCTAATAACCTCAGAGTCTATTCATGTCTTGATTGGGGTAAGACCATAGTTTCACTAGGGGGTGAGAAGCTCTCACTTTGAAGAAAACTAGGCTAGAACATTGGCCTAAGAAATAATAAAATAGCAACCTCAAAAGGAGAGGATAGGAGTAGCATGATTAGAAATGTTTGTCTAATAAAGATATGGAGATTTTAGTAAACTGGAAGCTGAATAGGAGCCAGCAGGATGCTATGGTGGCCAAAAAAACTCATGCAGTCTTAGGTTGCAATAAGAGAGGCATAACTTTCAAGAATAAGAAGATGATAGGCCTATTTTTTCCTGTTTAGACTTCATCTGCAGGATTGTGCTGTTCATTTTAAAAGAACATGGATAAACTGGGAAGAAAAGGAAGTATATATTGCCCTAGGAGTAGGACAGCCAGGATGGTTGAGAACCTTGTGTCTTTACTATTTGAGAATCAGTTGAAATAACTGGAGATATTTAATTTGGAGAGGATAAGACTCAGGAGTAATACGATATAGCAGGCTTCAAATATGTGAAGGACTGCCAGTTGAAAGAAGAATTAAACTTGTTCTGTTTGGCCTTCAAAGGAAGAATCAGAAGCAATGGATGGATATTGCAGAGTGAATTTTGGCTTGAAAGCAGGAAATGCTTCCTCACTGTTGGAGCTTCCCGACAGTATGAGCTGCCTTGAGAGGTGATAGGGTCTCCTTTAGGCATCTTCAAACAGAGGCTGGATGATTACTTGTCACATATTTCATAGAAGCATCTCCTTTAGAATATGAGCAGTTATAGATTACTCTGAGGATCCTTCCAAATATCATATTCTGTATTTCCATTATGTATTGATAGAAGATTCATTGTTGTAAGAACTCCCCTTAAGATTGTTTAGCTTTAGTAGATCAAATGCTTTAAAAAAACAAAAACATTTGGCTTCTGTCTTAAAATCAATACTATGTTTTGGTTCCAAAAAGAACTAGGCAATGAAGGTTAAGTGACTTGCCCAGGGGTCACACAGCTAGGAAGTGTCTGAGGCCAGATTTGAGCCAGAATCTCCCATTTCTAAGACTGGCTCTCAATCCTCTGAACCACCTAGCGGCATCCCAAGTGTCATGTTTTTTTGTTATTTTTTTTCATAACAAATAAAAAGTAAGTACAGCAGTGCTTCACTATTCTTTGAGTCAATTGCATGATGGGAAATTTGTATAAATACTAAAAATGATAAAGGCTGTTATAATAATATAAATTAGTAGTATTTTAATTAAAGCCATGCTCATTAGATAAAGTTATTAGACCACGCACTTGTAAGAATTCAAAATCGCCGCCCTCACCATTACTGTCTCCTGTCTCCTCCCTAATCTGCTGGCCAAGAGACCACTCCCTCCTAACCCAGGAGATATATACTCTTCCCTGCGTCAAGACGTAGGTGTCCCCACGCCCAAAGAACCAGAACCGGAAACCTGTTGGACCACGGGAAATGTAGTTTGGCATCTCCCAAATTTCACTTTTACAATTCCCCGTGAGGTCCGGCAAAAAAAAGGTTAGTCCTTTTTCTTCGCTGGACCTGTAAAAATAGACAACTTCTAAAATTTAGGAATTTGGGGGATAAAAGAAATAGATGAACAAATGGTTAAAATTAGCCGCATTGACAAAAAACTAATTTGGGGGCAGTCCCCTATTGGTATAACAGTGTACAATTAAAACAATATACAACTCAATTTCAACTCCCCATAGTTCAATTAACTGCACCCCAAAGTTCAAAGTTTGGTCTTCATGGTACAGTGAAGGCTTTTCAGACATCTTCATAGTGTCTTCACCAAAACAGGTTCATCGTCTGAATTCTGGGGAGATGGTAGGATCCTTATCCTGAAATTATTCTCAAAAGAATTTAAACTTTACATTATAGATTACAAAACATACATTTTCTTCTAAGATTTATACAATTCCCCGTGAAATTACTCCTAAAAGAGTTAAATATACATATATTTTTACATTATCGAATTTTTAAAAACTTAACAGTTATCCCTGTGAGGTAATCTTAAACACACCTTTTTTCTAAAAAAGGGTACCTCAGGTCAGCTAAAGATAGCAAAATACAAAGAATAAAATTCAAGAAAAAAGAAGAAAAAAATTAACTTGTGAATGAAATGCAAAATGTGCAAAAAATCTGGGGAAAATAAACTTAGACCTTTCAATGAAGGCATAATTAAAGTGAATTCAGCAAATTTCAATTACCCATTCAGGGCCAGGACTTAAGGAAAATGTCTCTCTCTGATCTGACTTATCATCAGCTTTTTTAGGGAACTGAGCCAAATAAATAACCAATCTTAGGTGCTTTTTTAGGAATCTAAGTCGAGGGGACCCACGTCCTCTAAAGTTTTAGAAAAGACTGGGACTCCAGGATTCAAACCCCAATTTCCAAGCCCTAAAGTATTGGCATAGAACTGCTGCAATTATGCAGATCTTAGTCAGTCAAGTCTCTGACCATGTGCTTTCTTTAGCACTATTAACGGCTTTCATATTCCCTTCTGGAATCAGAGAGGCATTTAAATCACAGTCCTATAGGCTCAGGTATTTGCTGTAGAATCAGAAAAAGGATAAATAATGATTATATATGTACTTCCAGTACAAGATGAGAAAAAGGAAAAATGAATTGCTCATTAGAAAAATGTTTTAAAAATTAAAAAAAAAAAAAAAAATATATATATATATATATATATGTATATAAATATATATATAGCTTAGAACTAGAAGGGTTATGTTACCCAAAAATGAGATTCTCTGTGAGAGAAAGTGGGTTTTACAGAATAGCAGATTCACAATGCACATTCAAATAGAGTACCATTATTTCCAATAGCACATTTTAAAACAATAAACAGTGATGTTTAAAATTATATACTTGTTACAACTTTTAAATCTTGGCTAAGAGTTTCTCAACAAACCCTGTTATTGCTTCCATAGAAAAATCTGATATTTAAAAAAGAAACCTTCTGGTATAATCATCCTCAGATAAGAATATACAGGAGCTCCTAGACTCTCTGTATTTAAAAAAAATCCTGGGTAGGAAATGCTTCTACCCATTTAAGGCAATAATATCTCTTATAATAAAATACATAAAAGCTTTATCCTTTAAGACAACAATTCTTAAGGATTTAAAGTAAGAGTTAAAAGATACCTCTTGTAAAATTACAAGGTAATATTCAAGCATGGAAACTTTCAAGGTTCTTTGCCAAGACAGAATAAATTTTTAAAAGACGTGCTCTATACGATGTTCATAGGTGGTACATATAACCGCATTGTTTCTCATACAGTAAGCTTTAAGTAAATTAGGAAATATAATAACATCATAAGCAGAAACTTCATTAGTGTAAAATGATTCAGTGCAACAGGAAAATCAACGAAATAAGCAAGATTAATTTACAAAACTAATTAGCAATATACAGTAAGATACAGTCTTTTTAAAACAGAAATAAAACTCATTCAGTTCCAAGGTTTTAAAAGTTCACCCCTTGTTCAATTTAAGATTCTTTTGATTGAGTTCTGCTGAGTTTAAGGTTTTTCTAAAGTTCAAAGTTCTGAGCAGGTATGGGGGTGAATATTTCTTCCCCCGAGTTCAGTTTTTAATCACAAGCAAGTCTGAATAGGCCATTCGGCCCCATTAAGGGTAAACGCTAGTTGCTAGGTCCAGACACTAGCGTCCATGTGGGCTTGGGGTTAGTGGAGAAAAGCTCAGGAAAATACCCACGTGTAGCCTGTGTGGGTTGGCTAATTTAGGTCTTTAGAAAAACACGTGGAAGGCTAGAAATAGGGAGAAAGGGGAATATACTCAAATTGTTAGCGGCAGAGCTGAAGCAGTCTCTGGAGGTCGAGATCTCGGCAAGTCAGGACTGGGTGAGCTGTTGGGGCTCGGGGTTCTGGACTCCAGCAGCACCAGCGAGTCAGGATCGGAGATCACAGGCACTGGGAGGCTTGCAGGCTTTTGGCGCGGCAGGAATGGAGATCAAGTCAGGAGTCAGGAGATCGGCTGCGAGACGAAACTGGCTGGGCACCGGCAGTCCATCAGTGCCAGCAAGGGCCACCAGGCCCGGGGCATTGAGCAAAATAATTCACAGCCCAGCGGCAATTAAAGTCATTGTCTCTCTTCCCTGTGAAATAGCCTCTAGGCTGGGGAAAATCGGGAGAGGACTGGGGAAGGAAAAAGATTGTTTCTGAGACTCTGGGTCCCAGAGCCGCATGGCTTCTTCTTAGGCTATCTAGAAAATTGAGAGTTCGAATTACTCCCGTGTGGTTCACCAAATTATAAATATTAAAAATGATAAAGGCTGCTATAATAATATAAATTAGTAGTATTTTAATTAAAACCATGCTGATAGATAAAGTTATTAGACCACACGCTTGTAAGAATTCAAAATCGCCACCCTTGCCATTACTGTCTCCTGTTTCCTCCCTAATCTGCTGGCCAAGAGACCACTCCCTCCTAACCCAGGAGATATATACTCTTCCCCACGCCCAAAGAACCGGAACCAGAAACCCGTTGGACCACAGGAAATGTAGTTTGGCATCTCCCAAATTTCACTTTTACATTTGGTCCTTTGCAGATTTTGGACTGCCTGTCTCCTATTAATACCCTCATCAAGGATACCCTCAACATATGTATAGATGAATCTTAAAAGAATTTATTGATAACATTCTCTTGGCAGCCTTTCTTATGTATATCCTAATAAAGTCTGAGATTATTTTCTATGCCTTTGGAGTCTTCCTCTCCTTCAGATAACCTTATAAATCAATCCTTCAGTGCTCTCACCATTGTATCACTCTTAGTACAGTCTCCTGCCATTAAAATCCTACTGAAATGCCTTATAATGGAATGGAGTTAGCCCTGGGCTTTTAAAGGTTAAGACAGACAGGTCCTACCAGGCTAGAAGTACTTTGAAAATAGCTTGGTGGAGAGCAGTGGTTTTAAATTCAAATAAAAGTTTCAGCCACTTATTTGATTATAATGGAATATTATTGTGATGTAAGAAATAACATACAGAGTGATTTCAGGAATACCTGGAAAGATTTACATGAACTGATATAAAGAGAAATAAGAAGAACCAGAAGAACATTGTACATGATAACAGAAATATGATTAAATATGTAAGAATTTAAATTTAAGTTTTTATGCTAATATGAAAGTTCTAAAGTAATATTGTGGTCACCAATCTAAAAATATTACAGCTTAAGTCAAAATGACTTTTAGCAGATTTATTTACAAAGAGATGGAAAGAGTGAAAGTGGAAAAATGTAACTAAAGAGACAGACTTTAACAAGCCTACCAGCCCTTCTCCAGTGAATTGAGGCTTAGCCTCGCAGGGGCTTCCCCACATCCCTTGTCCCCATGTGGATTTCCCTGTAATCCTCAAGCCAGAAGGCCAGTGGTATCTTCAGCTAGAATGCCACCAACTTAGCCTCCTCCAGGAAAGGAAGGCCTCTCTGGAACCAATCTCTCCAGAAGCTAGGAAAAGAAGACTCATCCAGCAAGCCTACACAGGATCCAGGGAAAGAGTCTCCTCCTTTAGTCTCTGCTCACCAAAGAGTCTCTGCTCACCAACACAGAGTCTCCAAAGACAAATTCCAAAGTAGAAGAAGTCCAAAGGAGAAGTCTCCTGGACAGGAAGTTCAGGACTTTTCATAGTTCTTTTTCCACATTACTTCCTGTCCCTTTCCCACCTTATGGGACCAATAGCAGCCTTTCAATTTGCCTAGCGCTGCCCAGAGGCAGGGGAGTGGCCTCTGGAGTTGTTACCCACTCTAGTCTTACTAGTGTCAAGTAGGGGTACTTTAAGTTCTTGATTTGATTAGCTAAAATAGGCAAGGGGAGGGGGCAGCTGGGTAGCTCAGTGGATTGAGAGCCAGGCCTAGAGACGGGAGGTCCTAGGTTCAAATCTGGCCTCAGACACTTCCCAGCTGTGTGACCCTGGGCAAGTCACTTGACCCCCGTTGCCTACCCTTACCACTCTTCCACCTATAAGTCAATACACAAAAGTTAAGGGTTTAAAAAAAAATTTAAAAAAAAATAGGAAAGGAGAGAGTTAATCCTATCTTCAGAAATATGAATGATTTAGACTTATGAATGACTCTGTAAAACAATGATTCAAGACAATTCCAAAAAACTTGAGATAAAAAATACTATTGTAATTAATAGGTGGGTCAGGGGCCTTATGCTGGTAATAAGGCTAACAGGAGGATGGTGCTGGTTGTAAGAATGGAGTGAGCTGTACCCAAGCTGGGCTTGAAACTTGTTTATAAATGTAACAAGGATCCAAGCAGGTAACTGAGTGTCCAGAGAAACCTCACTGCTTGGCACCAGGCTCCTTTAAGATATCAGGTAACCGGCCCCTTCCCTGCTGAGGAAGCAGCTTCCTATTGGTCAATGGCAGGCTGACAGGAAGTGGATGTTGACTTCCTGCCCTTCAACAATGGAGTTTGTTCCAGCCCAAACTGCTCAGAACCCTTCCTGTTGCCTGTTCTCCTTGCCCTTAGATGGTAGGCTAATAAACACAGAATTCTCTGGTTAAGGCTAAGGGGCTTATTAATAACAGAGTAAATGAAAAAGGCAATGGAAAGAGGCTTAGGAAATACTGTGATCTAAGAAGACAGATTATCTGACTAACAGTTGCTATGGATCATATCTGGATGGTCTTCTGCTGACCCCTGGGTCAGAGTGATGTGGTCTCTGGTTGATAAAAAGTTGTTCTTGGACTAAATTTTGCCAGTGATGATAATAATATTATTGAGTTGCTCTAGAAGATAGGTCTTAAACCCTACTCTATTCTAGGCCTAGCTACCCACATTCTCATTCCTGCCACCTGGGGCCCAAGGGTGGGGTAAGGGATAAGTGATTGGTCAGGGCAACATCAGGTAAGAACAGAACCCAGCCCTGGGTACCCTTGGTCCCATTGGCAATTGATGTTTGACCTATGGCTCATGCCACCACCAACATTCCATCCAGGGTAACTGACAGGTTACCCTAAGCCAACATGGCAAGGTTAAAAATCCTATATTACAAAATGCCCATTTGACTTTTGGAAATTTGTACCTTGCAACATTTCCACATCCCTATGTTACTAAACTACACTAAAGAATTCTACACTTACACTAAAACTAACTAAAACTATTCCTTTTAATCCCTTCAAGTATTCCCAAAAGAATAAAAGGTTCTAACTCCTATTCTTAAGCTATTTCTATTCTAAGCTAAGCTAAGACGGGTTATAGGGAAGAGTAAAGGAAAGAAATGGGGATTAAGTTTTACAAAAATTTGAACAGAAAGGAAAAAAACAAACAAGATTAAACACAAATCATCAACAGAACAGTTTTCAACCATGACTTTAGCTAAAATATAAACCTAAATAATGAACTCTAACTATGAAATTTTCTGTCTTCATGAACTAATAACAAGATGTAAGAACCAAGAAAAAGTTTTCTCTGGCAACTTTCTAAAAAAAAAAAACGAATACAAATTTTCTAAGTGTTAGTATGTTATGATGTTAATACACTTACTGGCTATGTTAGAAGGTTAGCAGATAAGTAAACTTAGCATTAGCTAAATGCCTTTCAATTAAACTAAAGATTTAAACTATGTACAATATTTTACACAGAAAAATTCTGATCCTAATCTAACTTATCAAAGCTAACTATTCTTTCCCTGTGTGTTAGTACAAACTATCCCTAAGGGTTAGTAAATAAGCCTATACATATATACATTCTTTAGAATGGAATGTCAGATAGTTTTGATAGAAGGTGTCTGAACCAAAGTAAGAGAAAACTCTAAGCTATTGCAGACCAACACTTCACTCTTATGTGTGAACTAGTATTTACATATGTACATGTGAAGTCTTAAAAATGTTCTATGTGTTGACAATTTGACCTAACCATGTGGTGAAGTGTCACCTACTTACTCCTGTAGAAATCTTCTGCTAACACCATATGCTGTGTGAATGGAATTCTAAGATGTTTTGGTTGCAGTGAGAATTCTGTGGGCATGTAAGATGTGCTCTTCAAACCTATGGTTCCAACACTGATCTGATGGAGTCCTTTTCATAGCACTGTTGTAAAAGACACACCAGTTGTGTAGTCAGGTCAAAGTTGTCGTTGTAGTCCTCAACGTTGATGTCCTTGTGACCATCCGTGAAGTCAGCAATGTCTCCGTTGTGATGTTCAATGTTACCACACTCGCTTGTCAATTTGAACTGGAACTATTGTGCAGTTGTGTTGACTTGTGTTGAGACAAATTTGTGTGTCCATAAAACTTTTGATGAATTTTCTTCTTTTCTTGATGTAATTAAACAAAGTCAATCAAAGTTCATTATGATGCTATTTATGATTTAATCAATTAGTCATCAATGTCACTTTCTAGATCTTGAATTTATTGAAGTTCTGATGCTTCTTCTGTAACTGATTCTTCTTCTCTACTATGACAGTTTATGAACATTTCTTCTGGGTAATTGTAATTAGATGTTAAACAATTATTTTGATGGTGATATAACATTGTGCTGCTTCCTGACTCATGTATTGATTTGGGCTCATATGTAAACTGTTGGAAAGCTATAATCTGGTCTTTTGGCTGTGTTTTTGATACATTTTTGTTTCTTGGGGTTTTTTTGGTGCTAATTGGTCTGCGTGCAGTATTGTGACTGGGTCTTGATGTTGAGACATATCTTTAGCTGGCTTGACATGGATGATGTGGAACCATTTTTAATTTAATTTTGATTGCACTAGAGGTTGTTAGGATTATTTGTAATGGTCCAAGCCACTTAGGTTCTAACACAGACTTCCTATTAAAGTTTCTAATGTATACATAATCTCCAGGTTGGAAGTTGTGTAGATTGAAATCAAAGGGTACTCTTTGATGTATCAAAGCCAACTTGTGAAGCTGATCTAGGCGTTCTTTGAGCAACTCAATGTACTCATAGAATTTGCATTCCATACCCAGATATGATAGGTTATAGATGCTTTGAGGTGATTTTCCATGGTAAGGTGGATATCCATATGACATCTCAAAAGGTGACAAATGAGTAATGCTATTAGGCTGGCACCTAAGATGGAATAATGCCAAAGGTAATGCATCTGGCCATTTCAAGTGTGATTCAGAACAAATTTTAGCCACTAGGGTCTTCAAAGATTTATTCGTGCATTCAATCTGTCCACTTAATTGAGGCCTGTACACAGAATGTAGAAGTTGTTTTATCCCTAAAGATTCGTACACGCTGGCTAAAATACAATGTGTGAAGTGTGAACCACTGTCAGACGCAATATGTAGTGGAATAGAGAACCTTGGAATTAGCTCCCTCAGCAAAACCTTCACTAAAAAAGCTAATGTACTGCATCTAGCTAGAAAAGCTTCTGGCCATTTTGTTAATCGATCAACGATTATTAATGCATACTGTAGCTCTGACACCTTGGCATGGTTATGTAATCGATTTGTATACATTCAAAGGGTGTATAGGCCAATGGTTTGCCTCCCAAGCTATGGACTTTAGTAATATCTTGGTTATACTGCATACAAATTCTACACCTCTGACAAACTCACATTGCAATTTCATATATCCCTTTTACGTTCCAATACCTGAGTATACAGTCTGCCAGACCCAGACTCCCATAATGCCCTTTTTGATGTAAAGCATTGCAAAAAGTAAAATACAGGGATATAGGCAACATAGGTTTTCCATTTGCTCCCAGCCAAATTCCATTAGCTAAGTATGTACCATGACGTTTTTTCCAACCTTCACTTCCTTTGGGGAGTAGGCATTTTTCAGATCAACTTCATCCACCAAAGACAAGTTCAGGACTGAAATTGGTCCATACCTCACCCCGAATTTGGCTGTAATATCTGCTCTTCTATTCCCTGATTCTACTGGCCCTCATAGTTTGCTATGGCTTTTGCAATGAATTACTGAAACTTGGGATGGTAATTGGAGCGCTTGCAATAGCTCGCTTATTAGATTGCCATATGCTATTTGCTTGCCATTTGAAATTATGAAGCCTGTTTTTCCAGAGTTCCCCAGAATGGTGAACCACTCCAAAAGCGTATTTCAAGTCTGTATAAATGTTGACTCTTATTTTTGGCTAACTGGAGAGCACAAATCAAACCCAATAACTCTGCCCCTTGGACACTCATGGAAGATGGAAGGGATGAGTACCAAAGGGTTTCAGTGGCTGTCACTACTGCTGCACCGGTAAATCTCTAATTGTCTATTAAGTAAGAAGACCCATCTATAAAGAGTATCGATTCAGGATCATCCATGGATGTATCAGGTAAGTCATCTCTAGTCTTGTGCACGATGTCAAGTGCATCTTCACAGATGTGTAGACTCTCTCCTTCCAGAGGTAGATCTGAAACTTTTGCACTAGTGAAATGTGATGTTCTCATTAGCCAATAGGATCGCTTGGTATTGAGATAACCTTTGGGAAGTGAAAACTTGGAGAGCAGTATTCCGTAGAGTAGATTTCACTTGGTGTGGGGAAAACACTCTCAGCTCACCCCCTAATACCAAGGAAGTTGATTTTCTGACCATGATGGTTACAGCAGCAATAGCACTTAAACAACTTGGCATTCCACAAATGACGAGATCTAGCTTTGAGCTATAGTATGCAACAGGTCTGAGGGTATTCCCAAATTATTGTGTGAGAATACTGGAAGCTATCCCTTTATACTCATGGACATGGAGTAGGAAAGGTTTGTTATGGTTAGGGATGCCGAGGGCCAGCGCTGATAGAGTTAGCATTTTGGGCTTTTCGATGGCATGGATATGCTCCTTAGTTAATTTCAATGGCTCTGGAACTTCCTTCCTGGTTAGCTTTCCAGCAGTTTACATATAAGCCCAGATCAATACAAGAGTCAAGAAGCAACAAAATGTTACATGACCATCAAAATAATTATTTAACATCCAATTATAATCACCCAGAAGAAACATTCATAAACTATCATAGTAGAGAAAAAGAATCAGTGACAGAAGAAAAATCAGTATTAGAACTTCAATCAACATGGCAAGGTTAAAAATCCTATATTACACTATCCACCTCCAGAGAAAGAATGGATGGAGTCTGAATGCAGATAAAAGCATGACATTTTTCACTTTATTTTCTTCTTAAGTTTTTTGTTTTGAGTCTTCTTTCACAGCATAGCCAAAATGGAAGTATATTTTGTATGATGGCACATATGTAAATTAAATTGCTTACCATCTCAGGGAAGGAAGAAGGAAATAAGAGAGAGAATTTAGACCTCAAAACTTTAGAAAATGTGTAGCAATTTATTTTTACACATAATGGGAAAAATATTATATTAAAATCTTTTAAAAGAAATAAACAAAAAGAAACAGTGACCTCAAAGCCATACATAAGGATCTCTTCATCCTTCAGCTTAGAAAACCAGAAACTAATATTATCTGTGTTTTATTGTCTTATTTATATTGTTAAATATTTTCCAGTTACATTATAATCTGATTCCCACTTCACTTGAAAGTAGTGTAGGTTGCAATGTCCCTCTCTAGCCATGTATTCAACACATCTGGTGTAGGGGAAAGAATGAGTTCAAATTTTAGCTCTAATACTTATTAGCAATGTTTCACAGGATGATTGTGAAACTTCATTTCCCATTAGCTGTTCCATTTGGTTTGGTCTCCATGAATAACATGTCTCCGCCAGGATAAAATCATCACATGAAATAACACCATCCAGATTAATTCAGCTTTGATATTGGACACTTTTTCAGCATTCTCAGTTATCTCTCCCCTTTGATTAGAGAACTGGAATATAGAGCAATGAACTCTTCCCAACGTCTCCCATTATAAAGGGCTCATGCTTTTCTACCTAACTTCATTTCCCATCAATTGTTGTTTGGTCTCCATTCTACTAAAATCTAGGGCCAGGAACTGTCTGGTTGTGTCTCCCACCCTTTTCAGTTTCCTTTAATACAGTTTCTTCTCATTAGACTATTAAGTCCCTTAAGGGTAGTGTAAGAATTTAAATTTAGGTTTATGCTAAATATGAGAATTCTAAAGTAATATTGTGGTTGCCAATTTAAAAATATTGCAGCTTAAGTCAAAATGACTTTTAGCAGCTTTATTTACAAAGTGGTAGAAAGAGTGAAAGTAGAAAAATGTAGATAAAGAAACAGAAAGTACTGCCTAGCTACAAATACCCTGAGTTTAATCCTAATGTCTCCAGACCACAAATGCGATCTGAAAGCAAATCTCATCAGAATCCAAAGTCCTAATTAGGAAGCCGAAATCCGAAGAACCAGGAGATGCTGAAGAATCCACTGAGAACCTCAGTGCACATAAAGTGAAGATTGCCAAGCCAAGAATATCACCAGAACTCACACTGAAGGGAGTGTCCCACCAAAGCATCTATGAGGAGAGAGGGTCTCCTCACCAAAGAACCAAGGAAAGAATCATTCCACTCACCACCACAAGCCGATGCAGAATCCAGGGGAAAAGTCTCCTCCTCCAGTCCAGCTCACCAATGCAGAGAGAATGATTGAATCCTCAAGCTGGCCTTTTTAAAGCAGTTTTCTTGACATCACTTCCTGTTGCTCACCCGCTTATGGGAACCAATAGAAGTCTTTCAATTTACCTAGCACTGCCCAAGGTGGGGGAGGGGGGTTGCAGTGACCTTTGTAGGTGTGAGCTTACTCTAGTAAGTGACTTGAGCTCTCTTACTTAGTGTCAAGTAGGGGTACTTTAAGTTCTTGATTTGTTTAGCTAAAAGTAGACAAGGGGAGAGTTAATCCTATCTTCACAATCCCTCCTGTGATTCTTTGGGAAACTAGTCTGCCCAATGAATCATATAATATAACTAGCTTATACCTCTAAAGATCTTCTAGCTAAAGGTACATACAATATTGCACTTTCTAAGAGGAAACTACAGTAGTTGGAGATAAGAAGGAAATAGAAGAGAGAGAGCAAAACCAATGTTTGCTAGGTGCATTGACAAAAAGCCAATTGGGGGCAATCCCCTTTGGCATAAGAGTTTATATTTAGAATAAATGATATGTTCAATCCCCTTCAGTACAATCAGTTACATCCCAAAGTTTATTCTGGATCATCTGATGCAGCGTAGGCTTCTTTATGGCACTTTCTCCAGACAGTTCACTTTCTTGATTCAAGGAGTTAGCAAGCTTTTTTTCCTGAAATTTCTCTCAAAAATTTTAAATCTTGGATTTTACAAAAATTATTCAGTAGGAACTCTTTCTTTACTTATTTGTACCCCCAGTGTATATAGTAGTATATAGTAGTGCTTAATGCTTATTGACTAAGACTATTATGAGGATTAAATGAGATAAAGTATGCAAAAGCACTTTGCAAACCTTGAAGTTTATGGTCTATAGTCTATGGACTCTATGGACCTAGGCCAGGCAAAAGACTATGTATCTACTGTTAAAGAATCAGTTTAGCTTAGTTAAGAACTTACCACCATAAGATAAATTTTTATTTATGTATATACTTATTTTTATGATTTATTATATAATGTTAGTATAATATATATGTTATATAATGTGTGTCATTTATTTGGAAGCACCTAGAGATTTGCTTTTTTCCTAAGTCATAGAGAGATTATCATCCTCTATCAAAAATCATTCTCATTCAGCAACCAAAACAGCTAAAATTACATCAAAGAAAGGTTCTTACTACCTTTCTTGCTACTCAATTACAAAATTAAAGTTTCAGGTTTTATTCAAAGGTTACAGAAATGTCTAAAAATTAAAAAAGGTTTGGTTTTTAAAATAGTATTATATTTGTCCTCAATTACATGTAAAAACAATTTTTAAACATTCATTTTCCTCAAAAATTTGAGTTTCAAATGATTTGCCTCCCTCCCAACCTTCCTCCCCCATTCCTTCCTACATTCTACCCTTCCTGAGATGGTAAGCAATCTAATATAGATCTTACATGTATAATCATGTAAAACATTTTTTCATACTAGTCATTTTGAGGAAGAGATCTCAAAAAAAAGAAGAAAGTGAAATATAACATATTTCAGTCTGTATTCACACTCCATCAGTTCTTCCTCATAGGACAGATGTTATTTTTCATCATGAGTCTCTGAGCTTGTCTTAGATTACTGTATTGCTGAGAGCAACTATGTCAGTCACAGTACTTCATCAAAAAAAAAATGTTCCTGTCACTATGTATCTTTTTTAGTTTTGTTTACTTCACTTGCATCAGTTCATGCAAGTCCTTCCAGATTTTTCTGAAATCATCATATTTCTTATACCACAATAGTAAGCCATCACAATCATATACCACAACTTGTTCAACCATTCCCTGATTGATAGACAAACCCTCAATGTCCAATTCTTTGCCATCACAAAAAAATGGCTGCAACAAATATTTTTTAACAATGTTTCTTTTCTCTTAAAAAAAATCTCTTTGAGATACAGACTTGGTAGTGGTATTGATTGATCAAAGGATATGCAGTTTTAAAGCTCTTTAGGCATAGTTCCATATTGCTATCCAGAATGGTTGGATCAGATCACAACTCCATAAAGAGTGCAGTAGTTTCTCCATTTTCCCACATCCCTCCAATATTTATCATTTTCCTTTTATGTCATATTGGCAAATCTGATAGGTATGAGGTAATACTCCAGAGTTGTTTTAATTTGCATTTCTCTAATGAATAGTGATTTCGAACATTTTAATGAAAGACTGTTTTGATTTTTTTTAACAAATGACTTGCTTTTTCATGTTAAAGGATATGATTATGCTTCTATAACCCCTGAAAAGAAAATGTTCAAAAGGCATAACATCACATTTTCTCCAGAAGAGTTAATATGGAAATATATTGTTGAGACAAGATAAATTGCAATCATCTTCAACATTTAAATAAATATGTGTATTTCTGGAAGATATGAAGAAAATGAAGCAAAACAACAGCAGCTAAAATGGTCAACTCAGAAAAAATCTCAACATATGGGAAAATCTTGCTGAATCTGCTTATAGACAGTTTTTCAATGTTAACAAACAAACATTTACCAAGTACCTGCTGTTATTACAAGGATGGCGTTGGAGAAGGCATTGTGCTAGGTTGTGGTAGGGCATAAAAGTCATGAAGTTGTCCTTGCCAATGAGGAACTAACTGTTCATAGAAGAGATAACATATCATATATGAAAAGAGAACTACTAATCTGAGACTGTACAAGTTTTATGCCAAATGAATGATTTACAGATAGCAAAGGATTTCACAGTTGAGAAGAGAAAGGGATCACTTCTAACTAACTGGGAGAGTTAAGAGAAGTTATATGTAGGAGATAGGATTTGAGCACAACCTTGAGGTACATAAGGCAATTAAAAAGGCAAAGAGGTTGGAGAGGATATCTGACTAAGGTGAAATTATGAGGAAGGATCTATGGAGACAGAAAAACAGATATGTTTTGGGGTATCCCAAGTAGACTATTTTGACTTGAACAGAGAATTTCATGAGATTGGCATGTGAGAACAAAAGCTGAAAATATGAGAGGTAACAGATTGTTTAAGATCTTGAATATTAGGCTAATGAGTTCATATAATGAATATAATATTCCCAAGAATTGTTATTTGGAGATTTATTTCAGGAACTGATTGATGGATTTTTTCAATTTCTATTTTACCCTCTTATTCAAGAATATCAGGGCAGTTTTCTTTGATAATTGCTTGTATTATGATGTCTTTGCATTTTTTAAAATCACAAATTCTTAGGTTGTCTCTCCTGGATCTATTTTACAGGTCAATTGTTTTTCAGTGAGATATTTCATATTTTCTTCTATTTTTTCAATCTTTTGATTTTCTTTTATTATTTCTTGATATTTCAGTCATTAGCTTTTATTTGCCTGATTCTAATTTTTAAGAAATTACTTTCTTCCATGAACTTTTGGATCTCCATTTCCATTTTCAATTCTGTTTTTAAGCTGTTATTTTCTTCTTGCATTAATTCCATTTCTCTTCCCCATTTTCCCTCTGCTTCTTTTATTTGATTTTAAAATTCCTTTTCCAGCTCTTCCAGAGCCTGAGACCAATTCCTATTTTTCTTTGAAGTTTTGCATGTGTCTACTTTGATCTCTTGCTCCCTTTTTCTGTGCCTGGTTCTTCTTTATCTCCATGATAATTTTCTTTGATTAGTTGGTGGGGTTGTTTGGGAGGAGGAGGGAGAGTTGCTATTTGCTCATTTTCCTAGACTTTTTTTAACTTTTACTTTTGTCTTTGAGTTAGTCTCTATTCTCAGGGGAAAAAGGGGCTCTCTCTCTTATACTTCAGTTTTTCCTTGCTGCTTCTTTCTACTCTAGTTCTAGGATTCTGCTACTGTTAGTTCTTCCAAAGTGGTATCTGTGGGCTGGGAGCTCTGAAAGCCATCTCCCACTGATGATTCAGGCTCCCCTAGAGACTACTGTTGGATTGCAGACCTCAAAACACTGTGAGATACCTTGTACTGGAGTATAGGGCCTCACCTAGGCAAGGCCTCTGGGCCTTGCCAAAGGCTTACATAGGCCAGGTACACTGCAGACTGCCTTGCACTAAGGCTTGGGAACTTACTGCAGGCTCAGGCTAGGGCTTAGAACTTCAAGGGGTGGGCAGGAGGTACTCTCCTAGTGACTTAGGCAGGGTCTCGGGGTATTGAATTTGGCTTGGCCCCAGGTTCAAAACATGGAGCAATAGGTGAGGAGTAGGCAGCTTCCTGTTGGTTTGTACCTGTACTCCTTGGTGTGGATTTGCTGCTGGCAATGAAATAAAGCCACTCTGCCTACCTTTCCAAATTGTTTTCTGCAGGACAGTTGTTGGTTCTGTCAGTCCATTATTTGTTTTGAAGCATTATTTTAAGATCAGGTGGAAAGGATTCTCAGAGATGTTCCAGCATTAGATGCTACTCTACCATCTTGGCTCCACAGTGAGACTGATTTTTCTCAATTTTAAAATAATGATGTTCTAATTTTAATCAAATGACTCTCTTGACCATCATAAAAAAATGGAAACTCCTGGCCCAAGTACCTTCAGAAATTTTGGGGAGCTCATTAGTCAGGCCCTGCCTTAAATATCTCAAGACATCTTTAATTGGTGATAGCTAATTAAGAGATGGTCCATCAGCCCTTCCCCATACTGATAGGTGAAGTGTTACACATTTTCCAGAAAAACCCTTCTCCCTTTCATTTATTATCTTGTTAAAAAGAAAGGCATTCCTTGGAATTCCCAGGGATAAAGAAAATGCAAAAACCAGCAGACTGGATGGTATCTCTCACCCAAATTCCAGACACAGGTATACACAATAATTCTCCCTGGGAATTAATACAAAAAATGAAAAATAAATTCTCACAAACTCCAATAAATACAATGAAGTAAATGAATAGTAAAAGAACAGCCTAGTTCTTCTGTTATACTCCAGAAGGGAAAAAAAAACAGAAAATGACAGGTCAAATAATGATCATGAAATAAAGAAACTACAATGAATAACTTCATCCAGCTTGGATCAACAAAAGGAAACTCTAGGAAACACATGGATATTAAGAAGAGGAGCTGTGGCGAGGCAGGCATAATTCTGAAAGATCATCCAGCTCCCACATCCTGGAATTGCTAACCAGGAGTCTCCAAGGCAGTCAAGTACACTCCTGAAAGTTGGAGGATTGAAAGTTCTGAGTACTCCAGCCAGGAAGTCCCGAGGCACTCAATTAGAGCCCTAATTCATGAACAAAAAGATCAATGAAGAGGTCTGAGGGTAGATTAGTGTCCTTGGAAGGGAAACTCTAACTAAGAAATCACTTGCAAGCCTTAGAAGCTATAAAAATCTAAAGCCACAGAACAGAGAAATGCCCCCCCCCAACAGCCTTGAAGAGATCAGCCTCTGTATTCAAAGGATATAGGTGATGATGGGATCTGCCACTATTTTGTATACAACAGATACTAGTGTAAGAAAGGGCAACAGGACCTCAAAGAGTACAAATCAAAAGAAAATAGGGATCCACCATCTCATTCAAGTGGGAAGGAGCAGTTGGAGACTTACCCTAAAAAAGAGTCCCTCTTGGGGGGTTGAAGGGGGTTGAAATATGAATAAACAGAAGAAAACAATGATAACAAAAAACTTGATGCATCCAAGGAAATAGATGAAACAAGGAATAACACCATGCTCCTTATAGACAGAGCTTCAAATAAAGGTTGGCTTGTGCCAGGGTCTATTAAAATTCCTAGAAGAAATGAACCAAGAGATTTTTTTTTCATTTTTTATTTATTTAATTTTTATTTAGATTATTTTCCAAAGTTACATGATTCATGATTTTTCCCACCTGTCTTCCCTCCCCCTCCCTTTCTCACCTCCCCCCACCCCCGAGCTGACAAGCAATTCCACCGGGCCACACATGTATATATCATTGCTCAAAACCTATTTCTGTGTTATTCATATTTGCAATAGAGTGATCATTTAAAGTCAAAATCCCCAATCATATCCCCATCAAACTGCAAGATTGATCATATGTTTTCCTTCTGCATTTTTATTCCCACAGCTCTTTCTCTGGATGTGGATAGTGTTCTTTCTCATAAGTTCCTCTAGATTGTCCTGGGTCATTGCATTGCTGCTAGTAGAAGAGTCCATTACATTCAATTGTGCTACAATGTGTTAGTCTCTGTGTATAATGTTCTCTTGGTTCTGCTTCTTTCACTCTGCATCAATTCCTGGAGTTCATTTCAGTTCACGTAGAAATCCTCCAGTTGATTATTCCTTTCAGCACAATAATATTCCGTCACCATCAAAACCACAATTTGTTCAGCCATTCCCCAATTGATGGACATCCCCTCATTTTCCAATTTTTTGCCTCCACAAAAAGCATGGGTATAAATGTTTTTGTACAAGTATTTTTCCTTATTAACTCTTTGGGACACAAACTTAGCAGTGGTATGACTGGATCAAAGAGTAGGCATTCTTTTAAAGTCCTTTGCACATAGTTCTAAATTGCCCTCCGGAATGTTGGAACAATTCACAACTCCACCAGCAGTGTATTAGTGTCCCAATTTTGCCACATCCCCTCCAGTATTTATCAGTTTTCTTTGCTGCCACATCGGCCAGTCTGCTAGTTGTGAGGGGGTACCTCAGAGTTGTCTTGATTTGCATTTCTCTAATCAGAGGGATTTAAAACACTTTTTCATGTTTTTATTCATAGTCTTAATTTCTTCATGTGAAAACTGCCTACTCATGTCCCTTGACCATTTGTAAATTGGGGAATGGCTTGATTTTTTTGTAAACTTGACTTAGTTCCTTATATATTTGAGAAATTAAAATGTTGTCAGAGAGTTTTGTTATAAAAATGTTTTCCCAGTTTGTTGCTTTCCTTCTAATTTTGGTTTCATTGGTTTTATTTGTACAAAACCTTTTTAATTTGATATAATCAAAGTCATTCATTTAATATTTTGTAATATTCTCTATCTCTTGCTTGGTCTTAAATTTCTTCCTTTCCCACAGATCTGACAGGTATGCTATTCTATGTTCACCTAACTTATTTATGATTTCATTTTTTATATTTAAGTCATTTACCCATTTTGAATTGATCTTGGTATAGGGTGTAAAATGTTGATCTAAATCTAATTTGTCCCATATTGTTTTCCAATTTTCCCAGAAGTTTTTGTCAAACAGTGAGTTCTTGTCCCAAAAGCCCTGGTTCAAATGAATTCCTTCATTGAATTATACTTCTGGGGTTTGGCCCTTTTAAATTTAAGTTATATTATTAACATTTTTTCTATAATTTTCTTATGGCTGGACAATCAACAGAATAAATTAATCCCCAATTTATAGATTTGCTAATGTACTCACACTGAAATTTTAAAAATTAGCTCTTATGAGCCAGTTTGAGCTGGCTCGATTCGTTCTATACCTATTCCTAACTATATGCTATAGATTCATAGCTATAAAGAAATATGTGCATATGTACATATATATTTAGTAAAGTATTTGATTGTCTCATGGTATTCTTGCAGGAAAGATAAAGAGGAGGATAAATGGTACAAATAAGGTGATACAGAACTTCTTCAATGATCAAATGGAGTTTGCATTTGAACCTATAAGCAATATGAAACTACTGAAGTCTATTAAACAGGAAAGTGGCATAGCCAAACTGTGCTTAGGATTATCACTTTGTCTGCTTATAGAGGACATGGAACAAATTTTATAAAGAAATAAAACATTTCTTTAGGAGAATGATTTTCTTACTGGAAGCCAAGAAAGTTAGGAAATAATAATACAATATCTAACTTACCTCTTGGTACATTGAATCATCAAGGCAGATCAACTTACATATTATCTTTGTGGAAAAGATGGCAAGATGTGGGCTAGAAAATAGTAAAATCAGGTGGATTTGCAACTAGTTGAATGCAATATGGTACAGCAGAAAGCTTGGAGTCAACCTTGCAAGTCAAAGGACCTGGTTCAGATGCTGAGTCTGCTACTTGCTACCTGTGTGACATTAAGTCAAGAAATTTAACTTATCAGGGCTTCAAATTCCTCATCCATAGAATTAATCTTTGAGGTCTTTCCCAGTTCTAAATTCTATGACAGAGGAAAAGCCAAGGTGGCAGAGGAATAGGAAAAAGAACAGCAAGCTCATCTCCCTAACCCAATCTCAAATTCCTCCAAAAAAACAAGAAAATTTACCAAACTGAATCTTAATGAGGCAAAAAATTTTTAAGTCACTGAATCATTTTTCCTGTTCAGGTCAGTATCAAGATACATACAGAGAGATCTGTGGTTATTAAAAACAGTGTCTGGCCAGGGGCATTCTATAAATGGAGCACTCTAGCACAGGGAGAAGCTGTGCACCTGGACAAGAAGAAGTCTCACACACATACTAGAGAACACTGTGATGGAAAGAAGTACCAACTGGCAGCTTTGGAACCCTAACAAGGTTCAAGGTCACAGATACATAGCAGACTGAGCAAGGTACCTGTGCCATAGGGTGGCTTTTGCAGGTATAAGCAGGTTCTAAACTGAAAGAACGTGACTAAGATCCTAGGAACAAAACTAGGTCTCAGTTCTACATTCTAGCCTAAAGGAACCCGCAATTCTGATCACCAGAATTTACAAGGAGCTAGGAGAATGACTTTCTAATGTTATGGAAAGAATATTTTAATAACACAAGATATTTCTCCCACATGAAATCATAGGCAAGTTTGGAATTGATTAGCTTATATAGCAAAAGGGCTCAAGTTGAAACCTAAAATGCTATATACTGCAAATAATATCCAATGAAAAAAGGATATCCAACAATGTAAAGGCATGGGGTATTTCTGCAAAACTTCACTTAGATATGAGCAGAATATAAAACTTACAAACACCCCCAAAAGCTAAAACACAAGGAAGGCAAATCAGTACAATTACCAAAGAAAGAGTGAGTAATGGGACAAATTATTCATATTTAGAGGAACTACAGGACTAAAGGGGAGGGCAGTAATCAAGGAATTTTTTTAAGTACACAAGGGATAAAGATATAATCAGAACTTTCAACATAGGAGAAGTGAAAGGGGAAAGAGGGAACTGAAGAAACTTGGACAAAGGCAGAGGGGAATGACTAACATGTCTGTGGGAGACCAACAAATGAATGATGCTAGTCTATCTAGTCTCTCTGGGGGAAAAGATGGAGAAAGGATTAAAGGAGAAAGGGTAAGGCAGCATTAGATAGGAATTAAGTCTGGGGGTTGAAAAGGGAAGTTGAAAGGCATGCTTATGGATGAAGAAATTAGTTCCTGAAATAGAAAATGGGTTCTTCACAATGGATTTAATCTTGTGTAGGAGTAGGGGTTGATGCTTTGGGTCATTACTTTCTTTGAGAGAATGATTTCCCTACAAAAATAACATTCAGGCCCCAAATAAAGGATGTACAAGCTCTTAGGGGAAGCAGCTACCTTAATAAGTTGAACATAGAGATGAGATAGCATGTCTAATGGGAAAGAGAATGATCATGGGGAGGGAATGAAATGGAATTTGTTGCTATTCATATCCCAATATTTCTTCAATTACAAATGAACACTTCTAAGAATGAGAGCAGAGAAAAAGGGTGATAGGATGAAATCTCTAATAGAAATTGATGAGAAAAAATCCTAAACTTCAGAAGCTTTAATCTCATGAGAAATATGGAGAGCTTACAGAAAGAATAAAAAAGGGTATAGCATGTGAATCAAAGAAGAAAACTGTCAGAACAGGGAAGAAGGAAAGAGAATTAATCAAAACAAAGCAAAGCCAAATTTTATTTAAAAAATAATAGTAAGGGGGGCAACTAGATAGCTCAGTGGATTGAGAACCAGGCCTAGAGACAGGAGGTCCTAGGTTCAAATCTGGTCTCAGGCACTTCCTAACTGTGTGATCCCAAGTCACTTAACCCTCATTGCCTAGTCCTTACTTTTTCCAAGGCAGAAGGTAATGATTTTTTAGAAAAGGAATTATAAGAAGAAAGCTAACCAAAAAAAAAAGGAATTGGAAGGGAAGAAGGAAGATTTTATTTTTCATATTTCTAATTTAATATGGTAGTTCTAACATTTTCTTATCTATATTACTTTCTGAACTTCCTTCCATTCTCTTCTGTTTTTTTAATGATTCATTGATAATCTTTTCTTTCTTTTCTTCCAATTTTTTCAGTTTTACTCTTACTACCAATTCCTCTAACATTTATGTTATGATTAATTTATAATATGTGTTATATATAATATATAATGTATAATTATTCATTTTAAAATATTAAATAAATAATTAAAATGTCAGAGAAAAGAAAAAAAAGCCTTTTCCAAGAACCAGCTACACCAACCCAGAGCCAGACCACTTATTCCAAGGTAAAGAGAATGAGTTTCTCTCTCCTCCATCAATATGTGTTATTTAGAATTTCTGGGGTTTTATTTAGAAGTATTAAGCCTCAAGATATGCAGATATATGACAACTTCCTGTGGACATGTGGGAGACTTTGAGACTACATTTTCTGTGATCCAATGGGTTTCCAGTTTCTGACGTGATTACATCAACCAAAGGGAACCAACGTAGAGCGTGACTTAAAATTAGAGGTGGAGCTTGGGCTGGCTCTCTTCCTACAAAGCAGCCAAAGGAAATAGAAGGTATGGACTAGTGGGGAGTTTGAAGAGATCTTAGCCAGGAACATGGTCCGATTTTATTCTATCAACATGGGCCTAAATAAAATATTATTTTTCCTCATAATATCAGCCTTCATCATTTTTTAAAATAACAAATTGATGCTTTCCCTGACATCCCTTTCCCAATCCTTTCATTGGAGGACTCTGACTTCAGTCCAGACAACAGGGGTGAGAGGGAGGAATCTTCCAGACACCAGAAGTCACCACAAGAAGTTTAGAATGCACTTTTCTCCACCTGGCTCTGCCTAGCTCATTTAATTATTTCACTACCCAAGAGGCTTGTTTACAGATAAACAAAAAACTTGTCACTACCCTGCTTCAGCAAGGGAGGAGAAACGAGTTTATAGCTTCGATCTTAAGATCAAAAAGATTGTTTTGAAGTACCAAAAAGGAGTACAGAATAACTTTACACACTTAGTTTCTCTTCCCCCAAATTAAAAGAAACTCCCATAACCTGTATTTTTTCTTAATATTTAAGTAGAAACATCGAAAACAAACTTACACTGTAGTCATGTTTGAAAAAATATTATATATATATACATATATAATACTTATATATGTATATATAATATATAATGTTACATTATATATATACATATAGATATAGATATATATGTATATCTACACACACACACACACACACATATTTGGAATTCTTTGTCCAAGGCTGGATCTAAGGGATTTCCTAGGACTCGAGGCTCAGTGCTCAATCTATATTACATGAAGTCCATCTATAATATCCAAGTAGTTGCCATTTCTTCCAAGATAAAGGAGAGGGTCTGAGGCATGAACTCCTCTAGAACCTTTCATTCACCCTTCACTGGTAGACCCAGAGAGAGCTATAGTTTCCAAGAAAGCAGGATCTGTCTCTCCTTTAAAAACGTTAAATTTATGCATCCCTGATCCAGAACTGAGGTGCACTTGGTACATTTGTCCATATTCCAAATTTCAAAAAGATCTCGGGGTTCCCAGGGAGTTTTAAGCTTCATCTTATCAATCAAGATAATATTGAAATTCTAGTCTTTAAGGGGTATCCCACCCCACCTGGAGGTCATCCCCAAATTCAAAATTTATGCAGATTAACTCAATGACATTTACACATTGACCATATTCAGGACTTAGTTCTTAAAGACATAGAGCACAGTCATGGCTATCCATAGCTAGCTAGCCATCTCTAGTTGCTGATTATCCATGGAATTCATACTCTAATCACCCTGGGGCAATGGAAGGACACTTTAGCCACTGGAAGAAAATGGCTAACCGAGGTTCTCATTCCTCTACATTAGTCCCCTCCCTCTCCCACTTTCTCTAAGATCATTCTAATCCAATAATGTCAACTATAACTCACATTTCTAGATGATCTGACAAGTAACAAAAGGAGACTTACTTAGCCAGAGAAGGGGACGGATCTTTAAAGCATTTGGATGTGACTTTCTCATGCTTCTCTTGGTCATGATCCTCATCTGAAGTTTGAGGGGGTAGCCAGGTATCTACATCACTACATTGACTTTAATACTAAGGGCACTAGAAATCTATGCCCATGATCCAAGGTCCAAATCTATTTTTTTAATTTTTGCTGTGTGACCCTCAAAAATTCACTTGAGCCCTCTTAGTTTACTTAATTTCTTTGCTGTGTGACCCTCAAAAAGTCACTTAAGTCCTCTTAATTTACTTAATTTTAAAATGGGGATATTAAGAGCACCCATCTACAGCAGTTATTGAAAGGGTCAAGCAAGATAATACTAGGAAAGCACTTAGCAGACTGTCTGGCACAGAGTAGACACCAGAAATGCTTGTTCCACTCTGAAGTACCACCTCACACCTATCAGCCTGGCCAAGATGACAGTAAAGGAAAGTGATAAATATTGGAGAGAATGTGACAAAATTGGAACACTAATGCATAGTGTAATATAATTAAAACAGGGAGAAAACATAACTTAAACAGAACAGAATTCTCACTGCATCCAACATTTTAAATTCCATCCAAGCATTACATACACTTTGTAGAAGAATTCCAATGGAGTAAGTATGTAACACTTCATTACACGGATAGGTCAACTAGACAACACATAGAACATTATTCTAACTTCACATCTACATGTGAAACATAAACTCACACTTAAGAGAGAAGAGCTTGTCTACCTTAGCATAGAGTTTTCCTCTTACTTTGGTTCAGACACCTTCTACTCAAATCACCTGACATTTCTTGTAAAAATGTAAATATGTACATTTTCTTACTAACCCTTAGCAATAAGTTTTACTAACACAGAGGGACAGCTTAGTTAGTTTGATAAGTTAGAACAGGGACAGAATTTTCTAAACTTTCTTTGTAAATATTACACATAGCTTAAGTTTTTAGTTTAACCAAAAGTCTTACACATAATATTAGACTTACTTATTCTTACTAATGCTTCTAACATAGGCATAAGTGTACTAACGTGTTTATATACTAACTTTAGAAAGTGAGTTAGAATTAGAAGCTTAGATTGCAGAAATTTTTCTTAGTTGATACTTTTGTTATTAGTTCATGAAATTAGATAAGTACATATATAGAATTTATTACTTTGTTTTACTTAGCAAATGTTAGCTTTAAGATTGTTCGTGGGGGGTAAAAAAGGGAAGATAATCAAGAGAGGGGATAAGGGATACCTGCTTAAAGCAAACCACTGGTTTAAAAGGAATTAGTGTGAGAAGAAGGAGTAGGAATAGGGGAGGATACGAAAATGTCAGCTAATGCACAACTGATAATTATAACTCTGAATGTGAATGGGATGAACTCACTCATAAAATGGAAGCAAATATCAGAGTGGATTAGAAACCAAAATCCTACCATAGGTTGTCTACAAGAAACACATATGAGGTGAGTCAACATACACAAGTTTAAGGTTAAGGGCTTGAGCAAAATCTTTTGGGCGTCAAATGAGAAAAAGAAGGCAAGAGTGGCTATTATGATTTCTGACAAAGCCAAAGTAAAAATAGATGTGATTAAAAAAGACAGGGAAGGTCATTACATCCTGATTAAAGGCAGTATAAACAATGAGGAAATAACACTGCTCAATATGTATGCACCAAGTGGCATAGCATCCAAATTCATAAAAGAGAAACTGGCAGAGCTCAAGAAGGAAATAGATAGTAAAACCATAAAAGTGGGAGATCTAAATATTCCTCTTTCAGATCTAGATAAATCAAACCAAAAAATAAATAAGAAAGAGGTAGGAGAGGTGAATGAAGTCCTAGAAAAATTAGATTTAATTGATATGTGGAGAAAAATAAGTAGGGACAAAAAGGAATACACCTTTTTTTCAGCTGCACATGGTACATTCACAAAGATTGACCATGTAATAGGGCATAGAATCATTGCAAACAAATGCAAAACAACAGAAATAATAAATGTAACCTTCTCAGATCATAATGCAAAAAAAATAATAATTAGTAAGGGCACCTGGACAGGCAAATCAAAAATGAATTGGAAATTAAATAATATGATTCTCCAAAACCAATTTGTCAAAGAAGAAATCATAGAAACAATCAACAATTTCATTGAAGAGAATGACAATGATGAGACATCCTACCAAACTCTGTGGGATGCAGCCAAGGCAGTACTCAGGGGGAAACATAT
This sequence comes from Gracilinanus agilis, assembly GCF_016433145.1. Classification (NCBI taxonomy): domain Eukaryota; kingdom Metazoa; phylum Chordata; class Mammalia; order Didelphimorphia; family Didelphidae; genus Gracilinanus; species Gracilinanus agilis. The sequence continues at coordinate 451,740,867 of NC_058131.1, read as the reverse complement.
CCTTGAGTGCATATATTAACAAATTAAGGAGGGCGGAGATTCATGAATTGGGCATGCAACTCAAAAAACTAGAAAGCGAGCAAATTAAAAATCCCCAGATGAAAACTAAATTAGAAATATTAAAAATCAAGAGAGAAATTAATAAAATGGAAAGTAAAAGAACTATTGAATTAATAAATAAGACTAGAAGCTGATATTTTGAAAAAACAGATAAAATAGAAAAAGTACTGGTCAATCTAATAAAAAAAAAGGAAAGAAGAAAACCAAATTGACAGTATTAAAGATGAAAAGGGAGACCTCACCTCTAATGAAGGGGAAATTAAGGTAATCATTAAAAACTATTTTGCCCAATTATATGGCAATAAATATAACAATTTAGGAGGTATGGATGAATATTTACAAAAATATAAATTGCCTAGATTAACAGTAGAAGAAATAGAAAACCTAAATAATCCCATATCAGAAAAAGAAATTGAACAAGCCATCAAAGAACTCCCTAAGAAAAAATCACCAGGGGCTGATGGATTCACAAGTAATTCTATCAGACATTCAAAGAGCAACTAACCCCAATACTATACAAATTATTTGATATGATAAGCAAAGAAGGAGTCCTACCAAATTCCTTTTATGACACAAATATGGTACTGATTCCAAAGCCAGGGAGA
>NC_058131.1:451634767-451735288 GCF_016433145.1 Gracilinanus agilis | reverse complement strand
AAATCTCTAATAATTAGAGAAATGCAAATCAAAACAACTCTGAGGTATCACCTCACACCTAGTAGATTGGATAAAATGAAAGAAGGAGAGAGTAATGAATGCTGGAGGGAATATGGCAAAATTGGGACATTGATGCATTGCTGGTGGAGTTGTGAACTGATCCAACCATTCTGGATGGCAATTTGGAACTATGCTCAAAGGGCTATAAAAGACTGCCTGCCCTTTGATCCAGCCATACCATTGTTGGGTCTGTACCCCAAAGAGATCATAGATAAACAGACTTGTATGAAAATATCTATAGACATGTTCTTTGTGGTGGTAAGAAACTAGAAAATGAGGGTATGCCCTTCAATTGGGGAATGGCTGAACAAATTGTGGTATATGCTGGTGATGGAATACTATTGTGCTCAAAGGAATAATAAACTAGAGGAATTCCATGTGAACTGGAAAGACCTCCAGGAACTGATGCAGAGCCAGAAGAACATTGTACACAGACTGATATACTGTGGTAAAATCAAATGTAATGGACTTCTGTACTAGCAGCAATGCAATGACACAGGACAGTTTTAAGAGATTTATGGAAAAGAACTCTACCCACATTCAGAGGAAGGACTGTAGGAGAGGAAACATATAAGAAAAACAACTGCTTGAACACATGGGTTGAGGTGGACATGATTGGGGATGTAGACTCGAAACTACCACACCAATGCAACTAACAACAATTTGGAAATAGGTCTTGATCAATGACACATGTTAAAACCAGTGGAAATGTGCATCGGCCATGGGTGGAGGGAGTGCAGGGGGGTGAAGGGGAAAGTAGGAGCATGAATCATGTAACCATGTTAAAAACGAATATTAATAAATGTTTAAAAAAAAGAAAAACAAGAAAAGATTGTTCGTAAATGTTTGCATTTAATCTCCTTTTCCTTTCTGTTAAAAAAATTTTGCAAAATTTAAACCCCCATTCCTTTCCTATACCTTTCCCATAAACCATCTTAATTTTAGCTTAGATTAATCTTAGCATAGTTTAGGAGATAGTAACCCTTTTCTTATTTTGCAAAACTTAGATAGGGATAAAAGCATAGTTAGAATTTAGCTTAGAATAAGAGTAGTAACCTTTAGATCTTCGCAACCAGAAAATGTTGCAAGGTGCAAATTTTCAAAAGACAAATGAGCAGACTGTAATGCAAGGATGCAACAGAGGCTTTTGCTTTGGCAAAAGTCAACTGTAAACAGCCCTGGAAGTTAAGTCTTAGAATCTTCACAGAAAGTCAGTTGGAGTCTGAGGCTTGGAAGAGAGTTCCAAATGAGACTCTGCTTTGGCTTTCGGCTTTGCCTTGGCCTGTGCTTTTGTCTCTGGACAATTTGAACCTAGATGATTTCTCTGGACCTCTCCCTTACCTCTCCATATTATACCCCTGTTATTTTCCCTGAATTTCCCTTTGGGCTCTGGGAGGAAGGGTGGTTTGGTTTTGGTGACTAGACTTTGTGGGTTTAGTTTTCTGTAAGCAAGTAGGACATCCTTAAATCAAGCTATCCCTTATTTTATTGTTCTAGTAAATATTTTAAGCCAGCCAAATTTTCCTGACTGGGAGAGCAGCCTCTCTCTCAGTCTAACCCTCCTGTGACCCTTCCCCCATCTTCAGCTTTCTCCCTAGAGGCTGTTACAAAAACCCTAAACCCCTCTCTCCTTCTGAGTAACCCTGGTATTAATAAATTCCCTTTGTTACCTATTCAAACCCTCTGGTGAATCATTGTGTCAAAAATTAAGGCAAGGGTTGAAGAGGGAAGGAATAATTTTCTTTTATTTTTTGAGGGAACTGCGGGCATCCATCTTGGCAGGAAATCTTTACCCAAGACTTTCTCCTGCCATCAGTTTGACTGGCAGGGAAGAGCCCTTTGACTCCTTCCTCAATGGACTTGAGAAACTAAAGAAGAAAAGCCCTCAAGGCAGATTTAAACATTTCTGACTGGCCCAACTCCTTTATATCTATAGAAATACCTTTCCTCACCTTGAAAGGATCCTGCCTATATCTCCCCATTATCCTCTATCTCTAGCCTCAGTTTTTAGCCTGTTTTAAGTTGCCTCTCCTGAATACCCCATCAATTCCCTTACCATCCAAATATAACACCTCATTCATTCCTTCCCTACATTCAGCCATCCCCTTTCATTCCTCCTCTTAATACCTACCTCACCTTTATCCCTTCCTTCTAACCAAAGATTAAGATTTACTTTATTTCTTTATAACAATAGTGGAGTTGTGAACTGATCTAACCATTCTGAAGGGCAATTTGGAACTATGCCCAAAGGGCTATAAAATTGTGCATATCTTTTGGTCCTATAATGCCAATACTGAATCTATATCCCAAGGAAATTATAAAAAAGGGGAAAGGATCTACTTGTACAAAAATAATCATAGCAGTTCTTTTTGTGGTGGCAAAGAATTGGAAATTGAGGTGATATCCATCAGTTGGGGAATGGCTAAATAAATTGTGGTACATGTTGGTGATGGGATATTATTGTGCTATAAGAAATGATAACTCAGATGATTTCAGAAAAAAGGCTGGAAAGATCTACATGAACTGATACAGAGTAAAATAAGCATAACTAGGAGAACATTGTATACAGCAACAACAATATTGTATGATAATTAATATCTGTGAAAGACATAGCTACTTGCAGCAATACAAGGATTTTGGACAATTCTGAAGGCCTTCTGACAAAGAATGCTGTTCACTGCTGGAGAAAGAACTGTTGGAGTCAGATGCAGATCAAAATATACTATCTTTCACATTAGTTTATTCATGGTTTTACTTTGGGGTTTTGGTTTAATATTAGTATTCTTTTACCTTACAATAGTGACCAATATGGAAGAATGTTTTGCATGGCGATACATGTATAATCCAGATCATATTGCTTTGTCATCTTGAAGAGGGGGGAGGGAGACAATTTGGATCTTATAATTTCAGAAAATGTATGTTGAGAATTGTTATTACATATAATTTGGAAAATAAAATAGCTTTGAATAAGAAAATGTATTGATCCTTTAAAATAAATAAATGTTTGTTCTCTTCCCCCTTCCCACAACCTACATAAGATTTTTCCTGATTTTCCCAGCTACCAGTGCTTCCCCTAAAAAAAGTTATCTCACATTTTCTTTTTATATATTACATTTATACATATGTACATATTTTTCCTCTAACAATATGAATACCTTCAAGGAGTGTTTTCTTTTATGTTGGTATCCTCAGAAATTAGTACAATACCTGGCACAGTTTGTTGTTATTATTTAGTCATTCAGTTGTGTCTGACTCTACATGACCCCACTGGATATTGTCTGTGGGGTTTTCTTGGCAGACTAGAGTGATTGACTATTTCCTTCTCCAGAGTGTCCCTATATTACAAGTGCTTAATAAATGTTTGTTGGTTGAGGTCAAACAGCAATCAAAAGCCAATGGTAATATCTGTCTAGAGAAGGTTAAGTAACAGTAAGACAATGGTTTCCAATGAATTCATTTTCTGCTTTTTACAAAAAAGAAAGAAAGAAATCATATTCCCCCACACTTCTCAAAAAATATTCATACAATATTCTTACCCCATATTTTATTCAAAGAAATCTCAGTATACAGTATGTTAATAATAAAACAAATCAAACACATAATATGAATGTGAGAAACATTTTTATTGAGAAAATCATTTACAGTTTTTATTTTTATAATAAAAATGACAATAATATTATTGATATGATGAGTAGGCTTGCAAAAATAAGGTAATATTGATTGTTTTGATTTTTGAATTATTTATAACCATAAAAATAAAATTAACATATTTTCTATATAGTGCATTGATTTTCTCTTAAGTCTGGCTAAATATGTACCCATCATCCAAATAAAATGTTATGAATGTTAATAAAATGTATATTATTCTTGTACTAGAGAAGTCTTTGTTCTTTCATAGCCAAAACATAATGATTTATCAGACTCAGTCACTTTTTTCAACATACTGTCACAAGACAAGTCTGTAGGAATTAACTTATCAATTCTCTCCTTAATCTTGATTTTAGAATTATTAAGAAATCCTATTTTCTGTGGCCTCGTCTGAAGCCTTTCTCTGAATGAAATAAATCTTGTCAGATAGCCAGGAGACAGTATACTAGACTGAAATCCATCATTTTCAAAGGTCTAACAAATTTCTAAAGGGAAAGTAAGTCAAAGATCAAAACAGACATTAATTTAATATAATTTAATATACATTCTGACATTAAATGTATATAGACATTTTAAGTTACTATTGTTCTATTTAGCATACCAAAGACTAATTCTTTATCCTGGCTTATTCATTTTCAAATAATTATTTATTTATTTAGAATTTTTTTTCCACTGGTTACATGATTTATTATTTTTCCCACCTCTCTTCTCTCCCCCCTCCCTGAGCTGATAAGCAATTCTACTGGGTTATACTTGTATCATTGTTCAAAACATATTTCCATATTATTCATATTTGCAGTAGAGTAATCTTTTAATGCCAAAACTCCACAATCATATCCTCACTGAATCATATGATCAATCATAGGTTTTTTTCTATGTTTCTACTCCCACAGTTCTTACTCTAGATGTGGATTCTTTCTCCTAAGTTCCTCTGCATTGTCCTGGATTGTTACATTGCTACTAGAAGAAAAGTCTGTTACATTTGAAAGTCTTTCCAGTTCCCATAGAAATCCTCCAGTTCATCATTCCTTTTTGGGCTTCTCTTGTATCTCATATTTGGACTTCAAATTTTTTGTTTATGTCTGACTCATTCTTCAGGTGTGCTTAGAAATCTTCTGTCTTATTGAATGTCCATTTTTTCCCCTGAAAGAATATATTCAGTTTTTTTTTTAATTTAAATAGTTTATTATTTTAGAAACATTTTCCATGGTTACATGATTCATGTTTTTACTTTTCCCTTCACCCCCCCCCCTTCACACACACTTCCATATCCAATTATTGATAGTTCATTGGTGTGGTCCTTCCGAGTCTACATCCCCAATCATGTCCCATATCAAACCATGTGTTAAAGCAGTTGTTTTACTTCTGTGTTTCCACTCCTGTAGTTCTTCCTCTGAATGTGGGTAGTGTTCTTTACCATAAATCCCTCAGAGTTGTCCTGGATCATTGTATTGCTGTTAGTACAGAAGTCCATTACATTCAATTTTACCACAATGTATCAGCCTCTGTGTACAATGTTTTTCTGGTTCTGCTCCTTTCCCTCTGCATCAATTCCTGGAGGTCTTTCCAGTTCACATTGAATTCCTCCAGTTTATTATTCCTTTGAGCATAATAGTATTCCATCACCAGCATATACCACAATTTGTTCAGCCATTCCCCAATTGAAGGGTATATGCAGTTTTTTGCCACCACAAAAAGCGCAGCTATAAATATTTTCGTACAAGTCTGTTTATCTATGATCTCTTTGGGGTACAAACCCAGCAATGCTACGGCTGGCTCGAAGGGCAGGTAGTCTTTTACAACTCTTTGGGCATAGTTCCAAATTGCCACTCAGAGTGGTTGGATCAGTTCACAACTCCACCAGCAATACATTAATATCCCAATTTCGCCACATTCCCTCCAACATTCATTACTCTCCCCTTCTTTCATTTTATCCAATCTGCTAGGTGTGAGGTGATACCTCAGAGTTGTTTTGATTTGCATTTCTCTAATTATTAGAGATTTGGAACACTTTCTCATGTGCTTATTGATACTTTTGATTTCTTTACCTGAAAATTGGCTATTCTGTGTCTCTTGCCCATTTATCAATTGGGGAATGGTTTGATTTTTTATAAAATTGATTTAGCTCCTTGTATATTTGAGTAATTAGACCTCCGTCAGAGTTTTTTGTTATAAAGATTTTTTCTCAGTTTGTTATTTCCCTTCTGATTTTGGTTGCATTGTTTTTGTTTGTACAAAAACTTTTAAATTTAATATAATCAAAATTATTATTTTACATTTTGTAATTTTTTCGAACTCTTGCTTGGTTTTAAAATTTTCCCTTTCCTATAGATATGACAAGTATACTATTCTGCATTGACTTAATTTACTTATAGTTTCCTTCTTTATATTCAGGTCATTCACTCATTCTGAATTTATCTTGCTATAGGATGTGAGATGTTGATCTAAATCTAATCTCTCCCATATTGTTTTCCAATTTTCCCAACATTTTTTGTCAAATAGTGGATTTTTGTCCTAAAAATTGGGCTCTTTGGGTTTATCATACACTGTCTTGCTGATGTCACTTACCCCAAGTCTATTCCACTGATCTTCCCTTCTGTCTCTTAGCTAGTACCATATCATTTTGATGACCACTGCTTTATAGTATAGTTTAATATCTGGTACTGCTAGGCCACCTTTCTTCACGTTTTTTTTTTCATTATTTCCCTTGATATTCTTGATCTTTTGTTATTCCAAATGAACTGTGTTATAGTTTTTCTAATTCAGTAAAAAAAGCTTTTTGATAGTTTGATAGGTATGGCACTAAATAGGTAAATTAATTTGGATAGAATGGTCATTTTTATTATGTTAGCTCATCCTACCCATGAGCAATCAATGTTTTTCCAATTGTTTAGATCTAGTTTCAATTGTTTGGAAAGTTTTTTGTAGCTGTGTTCGTATAATTCCTGTGTTTGTTTTGGTAGATAGATTCCTACGTATTTTATATTGTCTGGAGTGATTTTTTAAAACATTTATTAATATGCATTTTTAGTAAAGTTAACCTGGTTAAATGATTCATGCTCCTACTTTCCCCTTCACCCCTCACACTCCCCCCACCCCTGGCCGATGCATATTTCCCCTGGTTTTAACATGTGTCATTGATCAAGACCTATTTTCAAATTGTTGATCATTGCATTGGTGTGGTAGTTTCAAATCAAAATTCCCCAGTCATGTCTGCCTCAACCCATGTGTTCAAGCAGCTACTTTTCTTCTGTGTTTCCACTCCTGCAGTTCTTCCTCTGAATGTCCCTCAGAATTGTCCTGGATCATTGGATTGCTCCTAGTACAGAAGTCCATTACATTCTATTTTACCACAGTGTATTGGTCTCTGTGTACAATGTTCTTCTGGCTCTGCTCCTTTCACTCTGCATCAATTCCTGGAGGTCTTTCCAGTTCACATGGAATTCCTCCAGTTTATTATTCCTTTGAGCATAATAGTATTCCATCACCAGCATATACCACAATTTGTTCAGCCATTCCCCAATTGAAGGGTATATGCAGTTTTTTGCCACCACAAAAAGCGCAGCTATAAATATTTTCGTACAAGTCTGTTTATCTATGATCTCTTTGGGGTACAAACCCAACAATGGTATGGCTGGATCAAAGGGCAGGCATTTTTTTATAGCCCTTTGGGCATAGTTCCAAATTGCCATCCAAAATGGTTGGATCAGTTCACAACTCCACCAGCAATGCTTTAATGTCCCAATTTTGCCACATCCCCTTGTCTGGAGTGACTTTAAATGGTGTTTCTCTTTCTACCTCTTGCTGCTGTAATGTGTTGGAAATATATAGAAATGCTGATGATTTATGTGCATTTATTTTGTGTCCTGCAAATCTGCTAAAGTTGTTGATTATTTCTACTAGCTTTTTAGTTGATTCTCTAGGATTTTTTAAGTAGACCATCATATCATCTGCAAAGATTGATAGCTTAGTGTCTTCATTGCCTATTTTAATACACTGAATTTCTTTTTCTTCTCTAATTTCTACTGCTAGTGTTTCTAGTACTATGTTGAATAATAGAGGAGATAATGGGCATATTTGTTTCACGCCTGATCTTATTGGGAAGGCTTCTAATTTATCCCCATTGCATATGATGCAGTTGATGATTTTAGATATGTACTGTTTATTGTTTTTAGGAAAGGTCCTTCTATTCCCATACTTTCCAGTGTTTTCAATAGGAATGGATGTTATATTTTGTCAAAGACTTTTTCAGCATCTATTCAGATAATCATGTAGTTTTTGTTTGTTAGACTGTTGATACGGTCAATTATGTGAATGGTCTTCCTGATGTTGAACCATCCTTGCATCCCACCTGATCATAATGAATAACCCTCATGATCACTTGCTGGAGGTTTTTTTGCTAGTATTATTTTTTTTAAATTTTAAACATTTATTAATATTTATTTTTAACATGGCTATATGATTCATGCTCCTACTTTCCCCCACAACCCCCGCATTCCCCCCACCCAAGGCCGGCACACATTTCAACTGGTTTTATCATGTGTCCCTGATCAAGACCTATTTCCAAATTGTTGGTAGTTGCATTGGTGTGGTAGTTTCGAGTCCACATCCTCATTCATTTGCACCCCAACCCATACATTCAAGCAGCTGTTTTTCTTATATGTTTCCTCTCCTGCATTCCTTCCTCTGAATGTGGGTAGCGTTCTTTACCATAAATCCCTGAGAACTGTCCTGGGTCATTGTATTGCTGCTGGTACAGAGGTCCATTAAATTCTATTTTACCACAGTATATCAGTCTCTGTGTACAATGTTCTTCTGGCTCTGCTCCTTTCACTCTGCATCAGTTCCTGGAGGTCTTTCCAGTTCACATGGAACTTCTCCTGTTTGTTATTCCTTTTAGCACAATAGTATTCCATCACAAGCATATACCATAATTAGTCCAGCCATTCCCCAAATGAAGGACATACCCTTCTTTTCCAGTTTTTTGCCACCACAAAGAACATGGCTATAAATATTTTCGTACAAGTCTGTTTATCTATGATCTCTTTGGGGTACAGACCCAACAATGGTATGGCTGGATCAAAGGGCAGACAGTCTTTTATAGCCCTTTGAGCATAGTTCCAAATTGCCATCCAGAATGGTTGGATCAGTTCACAACTCCACCAGCAATGCGTTAATGTCCCAATTTTGCCACATTCCCTCCAGCATTCATTACTCTCTCCTTCTTTCATTTTAGCCAATCTGCTAGGTGTGAGGTGATACCTCAGAGTTGTTTTGATTTGCATTTCTCTAATTATTAGAGATTTAGAACACTTTCTCATGTGCTTATTGATACTTTTGATTTCTTTACCTGAAAATTGGCTATTCTGTGTCTCTTGTCCATTTGTCAATTGGGGAATGGCTTGATTTTTTATACAATTGATTTAACTCCTTGTATATTTGAGTAATTAGACCCCTGTCAGAGTTTTTTGTTATAAAGATTTTTTCTCAATTTGTTGTTTCCCTTCTGATTTTGACTACATTGTTTTTGTTTGTACAAAAGCTTTTTAGTTTAATATAATCAAAACCATTTAATTTACATTTTGTAATTTTCTCTAACTCTTGCTTCATTTTAAATTCTTTCCTTTCCCAGAGATCTGAGAAGTATACTATCATGTGTTCACTTAACTTATTTATAGTTTCCCTCCTTATATTCAAGTCATTCACCCATTCCGAATTTATCTTGGTGTATGGTGTGAGATGTTGATCTAGACCTAATCTCTCCCATATTGTTTTCCAAATTTCCCAGCAATTTTTGTCAAATAGTGGATTCATGCCAAAAGTTGGGCTCTTTGGGTTTATCATACACTGTCTTGCTGATGTCATTTACCCCAAGTCTATTCCACTGATCCTCCCATCTGTCTCTTAGCCAGTACCATATTGTTTTGATGACTGCTGCTTTATAGTATAGTTTAATATATGGTACTGCTAGGCCCCCTTCCTTCACATTTTCTCTCATTATTTCCCTTGATATTCTTGATCTTTTGTTATTCCAAATGAAATTTGTTATAGTTTTTTCTAATTCAGTAAAGAAGTTTTTTGGTATTTTGATAGGTATGGCACTAAATAGGTAAATTAATTTGGGTAGAATGGTCATTTTTATTATGTTAGCTCATCCTACCCATGAGCAACTAATGGCTTTCCAGTTGTTTAGATCCACTTTTATTTGTTAGGAAAGTGTTTTGTAGTTGTTTTCATATAATTGCTGTGTTTGTTTTGGTAGATAGATTCCCAAGTATTTTATATTGTCTAGGGTAATTTTAAATGGTGTTTCTCTTTCTACCTCTCGTTGCTCTAATATGTTGGAAATGTATAGAAATGCTGATGATTTATGTGCATTTATTTTGTATCCTGCAACTTTGCTAAAGTTGTTGATTATTTCTACCAGCTTCTTAGTTGATTCTCTAGGATTTTTTTAAGTATACCATCATATCATCTGCAAAGAGTGATAGCTTAGTCTCTTCTTTGCCTATTTTGATACCTTCAATTTCTTTTTCTTCTCTAATTGCTACTGCTAGTGTTTCTAGTACTATGTTGAATAATAGAGGTGATAATGGACATCCTTGTTTCACACCTGATCTTATTGGTAAGGCTTCTAATTTATCCCCATTGCATATAATGCTTGTTGATGGTTTTAGGTATATACTGTTTATTATTTTTAGGAAAGGTCCTTCTATTCCTATACTTTTCAATGTTTTCAATAGGAATGGATGCTATATTTTGTCAAAGGATTTTTCAGCATCTATTGAGATAATCATGTGATTTTTGTTTGTTAGACTGTTGATATGGTCAATTATGTGGGTGGTTTTCCTAATGTTGAACCATCTTTGCATTCCTGGTATAAATCCCACCTGATCATGGTGGATGATCTTCTTAATTACTTGCTGGAGTCTCTTTGCTAGTATTCTATTTAAGATTTTTGCATCTATGTTCATTAGGGAGATTGGTCTGTAGTTTTCTTTCTCTGTTTTTGATCTCACTGGCTTTTATTTACATTTTTTATTTACATTTACATTTATTATTTACATTTACATTTATTATTTCTGCTCTTTTGCATTTGTTTGCAATGATTCTATGCCCTATTACATGGTCAATCTTTGTGAATGTACCATGTGCAGCTGAAAAGAAGGTGTATTCCTTTTTGTCCCTGTTTATTTTTCTCCACATATCAATTAAATCTAATTTTTCTAGGACTTCATTCACCTCTCTTACCTCTTTCTTATTTATTTTTTGGTTTGATTTATCTAGATCTGAAAGAGGAATATTTAGATCTCCCACTATTATGGTTTTACTATCTATTTCCTTCTTGAGCTCTGCCAGTTTCTCCTTTATGAATTTGGATGCTATGCCACTTGGTGCATACATATTGAGCAGTGTTATTTCCTCATTGTTTATATGCCTTTAATCAGGATGTAATGACCTTCCCTATCTTTTTTAATCATATCTATTTTTACTTTGGCTTTGTCAGAAATCACAATAGCCACTCCTGCCTTCTTTTTCTCATTTGATTCCCAAAAGATTTTGTTCAAGCCCTGAACCGTAAACTTCTGTATGTCCACCCGCCTCATATGTATTTCTTGTAGACAAGATATGGTGGGATTTTGGTTTCTGATCCACTCTGCTGTTTGCTTCTGTTTTATGTGAGAGTTCATCCCATTCACATTCAGAGTTATAATTATCAGCTGTGCATTTGCTGACATTTTTGTTTTCTCCCCTATTCCTACCCCCTCTTAAACTATTTCCTTTTAAACCAGTGGTTTGCTATTAAGCCGGTATCCCTTATCCCCTCCCTTGATTGATTTCCCTTTCTACCCCCTCCCTTGTTATTCCCCTTTTTTTGATTTTGAAGGCCTAATTAATTCCCTCCCCCTTCTTCTCCCCTCCCTTTTTTGACCTCCCCCCTCCCCTGATCCCCTTGGTTTTTCCCTTCTGACTTTCTAAGTAGGGTTAGATAGAGTTTTATATCCCAATGGATAGTATAGCTACTCTTCCCTCTCCGAGTTGATTACACTGAGAGTAAGGTTTAAAAATTACCTCTTGATGCTCTCTTCCTTTCCTTCTTATAATAGTATTTGTCCCCTCCCCATCCCATGCCCTCTTTTTGTGTATTAGAATACCCTATTTTTCTTATTCTCTCAAGTTTCTCCTGGTGTCCCCCTCCATTTACCCTACTCTTTCCCACCCCCCATATCATCTTAGACCATTCAGCACTCCACCCTCTCCCCATAAATCATTCTTCCAACCACTATAATAGTGAATACTTAATAGTGAATAGAGTTAACTACAGAGAATTATACATGGCATTTCTCCACATAGGAATACAGATAATTAGATCTTACTGAGGCCCTTACAAAGACAAATTTCAAAAACTTATGAGTTTTCTTTCTTTCCCCTCTGTTTCTTATTTACCTTTTCATGTTTCTCTCAATTTTTGTGGTTGGATATCAAACTTTCCATTCAGCCTTGGTCTTTTCTGTGCAAATACTTGGAAATCTTCAATTTTGTTGAATGCCCATACTTTCCCCTGGAAGTATATAGTCAATTTTGATGGGTAGTTGATTCGTGGTTGCAGGCCCAGCTCTCTTGCCTTTCTGAATATCATATTCCAAGCTTTGCGGTCTTTTAGCGTGGAGGCTGCCAGATCCTGTGTGATCCTGATTGGTGCTCCTTGATATTTGAATTGTTTCTTTCTGGCTTCTTGTAAGATTTTTTCTTTTACTTGGAAGCTCTTGAATTTGGCAATTATATTCCTGGGCGTTGTCTTATCTGGATCGAGTGTTGAGGGTGTTCTATGGATTCTTTCAATGTCTATATTGCCCTCTTATTGTAGAACTTCAGGGCAATTTTGCTGAATAATTTCTTTTAGTATGGAGTCCAAATTTCTATTAATTTCTGGTTTTTCTGGAAGACCAATGATTCTCAAATTGTCTCTTCTAGACTGGTTTTCTTGGTCTGTCACTTTCTCATTATTTGTTCTTGTTGTCTTGAGAGATCATTAGCTTCTAATTGTTCAATTCTAGCCTTTAAGGACTGGTTTTCGGCTATAATCTTTTGGTTTTCGGCTATAATCTTTTGGTTTTCCTTTTCAATCTGGTCATTTCTGGTCTTTAGATGACTTGCCTCACTTTCCAATTGCGAAATTCTGCCTTTTAAACTGTTATCTTCTTGCCTGATTTCCTTTTGAGCTGCTTCCCATTTCTCTGACCAAATCTTTTCCAACTTTCTTGTCATCTCAGTTTTGAACATTTCAAGAGCTTGTGACCAGTTTTCCTTATCTTTGTAGGGATCCAGTGTGATTGCTTGTTTTTTCTCCTCTTCTGATTGCTCGGTGGTCTGGATTTTCTCTGTGTAAAAGTTGTCGAGTGTTAAAGATTTCTTTTTCTTGTTGTTAATTTTTCTCTCTCTCTTCTGGACTTCCTGATTCTGGGTAGCCATCATTAGTCCAGCAGCTTCTCAGCTTTGTCCTCGAGCTCAGGGTCTGTCTGCAGTCTTTTGAAGCTCCTGAGGTCTGAGGTCTGGTTTTTCCCAAGGTCAAGCCCCCTGGTGGACCCTCTTGCTTGATCCTCTGCAGGAGGTTCCTTTACAAGTCTCAGGGCGCTGCTTCCACAGTCGTATACCCGTCTGCACTGGTTCCCCACTCAGGGTTTCAGAGCCTTCGCTCCCGCCTGTGTCCGCCTCCGCCCATGTCTCCTCCCACGCCTGGGTTCTGTGTCTCTGTGTTCAGAGTCCGTGTGCGTTCTTTAGCTTTTTGGGGTCCTAAATCTTGCTGCTCTCAGGAACAGGCCCTGAAGCTGCCAATGACTCGATGGGTGCCCCAAACTTGCTCTATTTCTTTTGACCTGGCTTCGGCGCTGCAGGTGGTGTGTGTGGAGGGGGTGGGAGTGGGGTGGTTGCTCAGCCCGCGATTTAGTGAGAGCTGTTTCACCCCTTTATAGCATGGAAATACCCCGATTCCACGTACCCTCCACGCTGCACCCTGTTGCGGGCTCCCTCCGTTTGACTGGGTTTGTTTTTATGTCACCTTGAGAAGTCCAGTGTATTTCGGTCAGGAGAAGTTAAGAGCTGCTTTTTACTCTGCCGCCATCTTAACCCGGAACTCCACTAGTATTCTTTTTAAGATTTTTTGCATCTATGTTCATTAAGGAGATTGGTCTGTAGTTTTCTTTCTCTGTTTTTGATCTACCTGGCTTTGGAATCAGAACCATATTTGTATCATAAAAGGAGTTTGGTAGAATTCCTTCTTTGCTTTTTATGTCGAATAGTTTATATAGTATTGGAATTAGTTGTTCTTTGAAAGTTTCATAGAATTCACTTGTGAATCCATCTGGTCCTAGGGATTTTTTCTTAGGGAGTTCTTTGATGGCTTGTTCAATTTCTTTTTCTGAGATGGGATTATTTAAGTATTCTATTTCTTCTACTGTTAATCTAGGCAATTTGTATTTTTGTAAATATTCATTCATCCCACCTAAGTTGCTATATTTATTGCCATATAATTGGGCAAAATAGCTTTTAATGATTGCCTTGATTTCCTCTTCATTAGAGGTGAGGTCTCCCTTTTCATCTTTGATATTGATGATTTGGTTTTCTTCTTTCCTTTTTTTAATTAGATTGACCAGTACTTTGTCAATTTTGTTTGTTTTTTCAAAGTACCAGCTTCTAGTCTTATTTATTAATTCAATAGTTCTTTTACTTTCAATTTTATTGATTTCTCCTTTAATTTTTATAATCTCTAATTTGGTCTTTAGCTGGGGATTTTTAATTTGTTCCCTTTCTAGTATTTTAATTAGCATGCCCAGTTCATTGATCTTTGCCCTCTCTAATTTGTTAATATATGTACTCAAGGATATAAATTTCCCCCTGAATGCTGCCTTAGCTACACCCCACAGAGTTTGGTAGAATGCCTCATCACTGTCATTCTCTTCAATGAAATTATTGATTATTTCTAGGATTTATTCTTTAACTAACTGGTTTTGGAGAATCATATTATTTAATTTCCAATTAGTTTTTGATTTGCCTGTCCATGTGCCCTTACTAATTATTATTTTTATTGCATTATGATCCAAAAACTTACATTTATTATTTCTGCTCTTTTGCATTTGTTTGCAATGTTTCTATGCCTTATTACATGGTCAATCTTTGTGATTGTATCATGTGCAGCTGAAAAGAATGTGTATTACTTTTTGTCCTTATTTATTTTTCTCCACATATCTTTTAAATCTAATTTTTCTAGGATTTCATTCACATCTCTTACCTCTTTCTTATTTATTTTTTGGTTTGATTTATCTAGATCTGAAAGAGAAATATGTAGATCTCCCACAAGTATAGTTTTACTATCTATTTCCTTCTTGAGCTCTGCCAGTTTCTCCTTTAGTAATCTGGATGCTATACCATTTGGTGCATACATGTTGAGTACTGTTATTTCCTCATTGTCTATACTGCCTTTTATCAGAATATAATTACCTTACCTGTCTCTTTTAATCAGATCTATTTTTACTTTGGCTTTGTCAGAAATCATGATCACCATTCCTGCCTTCTTTTTCTCAGTTGAAGCCCAAAATATTTTGCTCCAGCCCTGAACCTTAAACTTGTGTATGTCCTCCCACCTCATATGTGTTTCTTGTAGACAACATATGGTAGGATTTTGGTTTCTAATCCTCTCTGCTATTTGTTTCCTTTTTATGGGAGAGTTCATCCTATTCACATTCAGAGTTATAAGTATTAGTTGTGTATTCCCCAACATTTTGGTATCCTCTCCTAGTTCTACTCCTTCTTCTTACACTATTTCCTTTTAAACTAGTGGTTTGTTTTAAAGCAGTTCCCCTTGTCCCCTCCCTTGATTTACTTCCCTTTCCACTCCCTCCCTTATTATTCCCCTCTTTTTATTTTTTAAGGCCTAATGAATTCCCCTTCCCCTCCCTTTTTTGACCTCCCCACTCCCCTGCTCCCTTTGGTTTATCCCTTCTGACTTTCTCAGTAGGGTTTGATAGAATTCTATATCCCAATGGATAGAACTACTCTTCCCTCTCAGGGTTAATTCTTCTGAGAGTAAGGTTTAAATATTACCTCTTAATGCTCTCTTCCTCTCCTTCTTATAATAGTATTCATCCCCTCCCCTTCCCATGCCCACTTTATGTGGTATAGAATATCCTATTTTTCTTATTCATTCAAGTTTCTCTTGGTGCCATCTACTATTCACCCCTCCTCTTTCCCCCCCCATATCATCTTATACCATTTAGTACTCCAACCTCTCCCTATGAATAATTCTTCTAATTACTATAATAGTAAATACAGTTTTTGAAAATTACACATAACATTTCTCCATATAGGAATGCAAACAATTTGATCTTATTGAAGCCCTATTTTAAAAATAAGAGTTTTCTTTCTTTCCCATCTGTTTCTTATTTACCTTTTCATGTTTCTCTTGGTTTTTGTGGTTGGATATCAAACTTTCCATTTAGTCCTGGTCTTTTCTGTGCAAATACTTGGAAATCTTCTATCTTGTTGAATGCCCATACTTTCCCCTGGAAGTATATAGTCAATTTTGATGGGTAGGTGATCCTTGGTTGTAGACCCAGTCCTCTTGCCTTTCTTAATATCATATTCCAAGCCTTGTGGTCTTTTAGTGTGGAGGCTGCCAGATCCTTTGTTATTCTGATTGTGCTCCTTGATATCTGAATTGTCTCTTTCTGGCTTCTTATAAAATTTTTTCTCTTACTTGGAAGCTCTTGAATTTGGCAATGATATTCCTGGGGGTTGTCTTTTCAGAGTTCAGTGTAGAGGGTGATCTATGGATCCTTTCAATGACTATATTGCCTTTTTGTTGAAGAACTTCAGAGCAGTTTTGTTGGATAATTTCTTGTAGTGTGGAGTCCAAATTTCTATTAATTTCTGCTTTTTCAGGAAGACCAATGATTTTCAAATTGTCTCTTCTAGACCTGTTTTCTTGATCTGTCAATTTCTCAGTGAGGTAGTTCATGTTTCCTTCTATTTTATCAGTCTTTTGATTTTTGCTTTATTTGTTCTTGCTGTCTTGTGACAGCATTGGCTTCTACTTGTGCAATTCTGGTCTTTAGAGACTGGTTTTCTGCTATAATCTTTTGATTTTCCTTTTCAATTTGGTCTATCCTGTTTTCCAGCTATTTGATTTTGGTCTCCAATTTGCTTATCAATTCTTTTGATTTAGGGGCATCTTTCTCCAATTGGGAGTTTCTGTCTTTTAACCTGTTAATTTCCTTTTGAGCTATTTCCCAGTTCTCTTGCCAAATCTCTTCCATTTTTCTCATGATCTCAGATTTGACCTCTTCAAGAGCTTGTGACCAATTTTCATTTGGGGGGGAAGTTTTGGATGTGAATACTTGTTTGTTCTCTGCTGTTTGCTCTGTTGTCTGGATTTTTTCTGTGTAAAAGGTGTCAAGTGTTAAAGATTTCTTCTTGATCTTTCTCTTTTGAGGTTCTTTTGCGGGACTTGCCATTATCATTTCTTTCTCAGTCAGAAGTCTGGGTGAGGCAGACAGGCTCTCTGCCTATCCTATCCGTGGAGCAGCTTTTGTCTGAGTCACAGCCCCGTGCACCTCTCAGCTTTATCCTCAAGCCCAGGGTCTGTCTGTGCTCTTTAGGCTCCTAAGGTCTTGAATCTAGTTTTTCTCAGGGTCAAGCCACCTGGTGATCCCCTTGCTTGCTCCTCTGTCTGAAGCTCCTTTAACAGTCTCAGTGCACTGCTTCCCCAGCCATGCACCCCTCTGCATTGGGTCCCCACTCAAGGTCCATGCCTGTACTCAAGGTCCGTGTCCAAGTCCACATCTGTGCCTGCGCCTGTGCGTGTGCTCAATGTCCGTGCCTGAGCTCAAGGTCTGTGTTCAAAGTCCACATGTTCTTTAGCCTCTTGGGGTCTTAAGTCTTGCTGCTCTCAGGAGCAGGACCTAGTGATCCCATGTAGCTGCCAAGAACTTAATGAATAGCCCAAACTTTCTCTTAACTCTTGTGTGCTGGATTTGGCACTGTAGGTGGTGTGGAGGGGAGGGGGTTGCTCAGCTTGCGTTTTAGTGAGAGCTATTTCATCCTCTTATAGCATGGAAATGCCTGGTTCCCACGTACCTTCAATGCTGTGCCCTATTGTGGGGTCCCTTCTTTCATCTGGATTTGTTTTTATGTCCCCTTGAGGAATCCTATCTGTGTGGGTTAGAAGAGGTTAAGCAAGTTGCTTCTACTCTGCCACCATTTTAACCTGGAAGTGTTAAACTCAGTTTTGCTGAATAGGTGACTCTCGGTTGTAAACCCAAATCTTTTGCCTTCCTGAATATTATATCCCATGCCTTTTGATCCTTTAATGTAGAAGCTTCTAGGTCCTGTGTGATCTTGATTATAGCTCCATGGTATCTGAATGGTTTCTTTCTGGCTGATTGAAATATTTTCTCCTTGGCTTGGTGGCTTGTGAATTTAGCTATTACATTCCTAGAAGTTGTCACTTGAGGATTTCTTTCTAGAAATGAGCAATGAATTCTTCCAATTTCAATTTTATTTTCTTGTTTGAAGATCTCTGGACTGTTATCTTTGATAATATCTTGTAATAATATGTCCAAGGTTTTTTCTTGTTCATGGCTTTCAGTTAGTCCAATAGTTCTCAAATTGTCCTTCTATGTCTATTTTCTAAGTCAGTTCTTTTTTCAATAAGACATTCCATGTTTTCCTCTGTTTTTTTCATTCCTTTGATTCTGCTTTATCTTGATTTCTCATGGAATTTCTCATGAAATCATTTGTTTCTAGATGGTCAATTTTTAAGGCTTGATTTTCCTCTGTCAGTTTTTGATTCTTCTTTTTTAATTGGCTCATTTCTTTTTGTATCACTTTCATTTCTCCTTGCATCACTTTCCTTTCTTCATGCACCACTTTCATTGCTCTTCCCTACTTTTCCTCTGCCTCTCTTAATTAGTTTTTGAAGTCCCTTTTGAGTTCTTCCAGAATCTGTGTCCAATCCATATTTTTCTTTTGGACTTTACATGCATGTACTTTGCTTTCACTGTCCTCTTCTATGTCTATACCTTGTTCTTTGTCTCCATAAAAATGTTTTAGAGTTAGGTACTTTTTTGGGTTTTGCTCATTTTTCCTAATTATAGGTAGGCTCTGTTTTCTGGGAAGTTGGAGTACTCTCTTAAACTTCAGTCCTTCCTTGATGCTATTTTTAGCTTATTTTCTGGGGTTTTACCAGTTTCAGTTCTTGGAGGCTGATGTGATGGTCTAAGGGCTGAGCGTTCTGAGAGCTTCCTCTGCTTGCTGATTCAATTGACCCCTGAGATGCTGATGACTTAAGGACTTGACTCAGGTTTGGGCATAAGCTTTTGATCTCACTCTGAACTTGATCAGGTTAAGGGCTGATCAAATTCCACCCCTATACTTAGGCTCAATTTTTTGGTCTCATTGTGTCCAATCAGGCACACCTTGATTGTCCTGTCCTGGAGCTCTACCCTTCATTTTGGCCAACGAGATGGGGGAGGGGGGTAAACCGTGTCCTCACCCCAACACGTGAAATATGTCCTCATGCCAAGCCCAGACTGGGATTCCTGGCTTTGCTCTGGACCCACAAGGATCAGTCCACTTTAGTCTAGACTTTTCTGGATTATAACGCCAGACTTCTCTATAGGTTTGAACTTTCAAGGGGTACGGGTTGGCTTGTAACACTATTTGCCTAGGCAGGATCTCAGGATCTGAATGTTGGCTTGGACTTATGTTCCAAACCTCTGACAGCAGATGTGGGGTGGAGGTGTGTGGCTTGCTCTGCCCTCCTTGCTATAACCTCTTGCTGGCTCTGCTCTCTACCACTGCCTCCGATGTTCTCTGCCTATCTTTTGGGTTTTTCTTTTCTTGAAAGTTGTTTCACTCTGTCTTATTGTTGGTTCTTTCACTCCTGTATTCATTTTGTGGTGATGTTTAAAGATTGATTGGAGAGGATTCTTGTGGTGACACAGAGCAGCTCTGGTTCACTCTGTCATCTTCCAGACCTACACTCTCAAAAGACACCCTGGCTTAATATTAACTGAGGACAGCTAGAATGTTCAGTGGATAGTGTACCAGGCCTGAGTCAGGAAGATCTCAGTTCAAATTCAGCCTCACACAAATGTCTTTAACTAGCTTGTGTGACTCTGAGCAAGTCACTTAACCCCTATTTGCATTAATACCTCATCTATAAAATAGGTACACTCTGGAAAATGAAATGTTAAACCACTCCAGTATTAAGAAAACCCATAGGACTTGGAGACCAAACTCTCTGTTGCTAAAAAGATTAACTCCAGATTGGACAATAAGAATATCTAAAAATACTAATGCCACTGATCTTAGAAAAAGGGAAGCCAACATTTTTTTATGTGTAACTTCAACATACACAAAAGCTTTCCTTTTCTCTCAGTAAAGCAAAGAAAATCCTCTAAAGCAGTTTTTTGTGCAAATGCAACAGCAGTTTTATCTGATACTTAAGAACCACACCCTATCAGTGTTGTCCTTGTAACTTTTTCCCTTCTTTTCAACTTGAAGAAGGAAGTTTATTTTTTAACTCCTAGAAAATAGTTTGAAGGAAAGGGTGTGCCTCAAGGAAAAAAGCAAGTAAAATAATAAAAAAAAAGGCATTGTTTTCTTTTTAAAGATATAGTTGTTTTGTCTGACCACAGTGGGCTTTCTGAACGATTTGGCAGAATCGAATTAGCTAGTAAATTTGAAGTATATTTATCTAAAAGAAATTGATACCAGTAGCTCCCAATTAGTACAAATAATGAATCCTATGAAGTGATCACATTATTTAAACTTAAGTTGCATATTTTCATTATGAGACCAATAAGGGACCAATTACCAAATTTCACATAATTATAACTTTGAATAGATTTGATACTCACACTAATAGGGATATAAAGGAAATATTACAGTATGTCATGCAATAGCAAGTTTTTATTTAAGAAACTGGAAAATATTTTTGATGACAAAAGAGTATCTATAAACCTAAAAGTATAATGTGATCAATCACCCAAGAGAAGAAAGTTGTGCAACAGATTTGTGAAGCAGGAAAAAAAACCATGCTAATTTATGAAAGAGATTTAATGAAAAAGAAGTTCTATCTAACAAAACAATTAGAATGTTTGAATTATGATTTCAAATAAATATAAAAGTAAAAAATAAACTATAATGTATGATGAGAAAAATGAAATATATAATTAATACAAAGAGAAACTCAATTTGCAGATTTAAACAGAATCCATCTGTTTAACCAGAGTCAAGAACCGGAAAAAGAACTAAAAGATTTTAGGGATATTTCCAACGACACAGGGCAAACTTGAAACTTAATTGGAATGAAGCATAAGAGATGTAATTGACCCTAGAGAATAGAAATTTTAAAGTACAACTAATATTGAGCTCTAATGAGAAGCTTCGATTTTTAATACTCTAGCAGCATGGAAATGAAACTAGAAACTTTTCATTTAAAGAGGTATTGAGACAAAAAGTTCATTTTTGTGAAAGGTATAGAAATGGTCGAGTGCTAACTAAAAAATAGCAGAAAGAAATAAGAAAGTAATTTTTATAAGAAAAGCGTTTCACCTCTAGAATTCCATCACTATGGGTTTAACAATAAAGAATAACATTGAAACTTTTCATAAAAGCTTCACTATTCAGAGGGATTTATATTAAGATGGGGGAGGTGAACATAGGTATAAAAATATCTGGCAGGTTTGGGTCTGCAGAAGAAAGACTGCAAAGGCTTTAGAAGTGACCAAAAGTAGAGGAAATGGAGGTACAAAATGATGATTTTCTCAAAGAATTTAGCCACAAAGAAGTGGAAAGATCAAGTGAATTGGCAAGATTATTAGATCTAGTTAGCGTATTTTCAGTGAAGAATGAAATAGGTTCCTTATTTGAGAGGTCGAGGGTGTGGGAAGCAGGTAGAGATGAGATTATTTAGACTAGCCATTGTGATGAGTAGGACAATGAATCGATTAGGAATTGCCTTGCCGCAGTGAAAACACAGTTTTTGTACACATGTGTGTATATATATGTGTGTATATGTACATATATTTTTATATTACACATACACAGAGAGATCCATTCAATTAGCATACATATTTGAAACAAAGCAGTTGGATTGTAGGAGTAATACAAGGCTGAAATTTGGCAAGGTATAATCAACAATTAGACGAGAAGGTCTCCCAGATGGTCCTATTTATGGTTGACATGTTGCTTATGACATCACTCACCAGGACAATATAGAGCCTCCTGGAAGAGACCTGTAATCACTTAAAGGAATGATCATCCATATAGGCCATCTATATAAGCAAGACCAAGTAAATTTAGAATGTCTGAGGCTGGACAACCAAAGGAACTTCTTTATATGCAATTCTAGGACAGACATTATCCATAAATAACAAGTTGATCATCTTATTGACAAATATTTGTCAAACACTCTCTAGACAACAAGTTGGGTTCAGAGTAGAATGAGAGTAGAAGTAGGATCTAGACTGCATTTCTGCAAATGCAAAGCTCTTTTACCAATTCCAACTTTATATTTGCAAGAATCACATTCTTTTACTGTATCTATATGGCCACAAAATATAGAATATAAAACCCCTGAAGATTTAAAAAGAAATAATCCTGAAAAAAGCAATGGAGAGGTGCATGGTAGATGTGAGCAGATTGCAACATATAACAAATGAAGAACTTCAAAAAACAGGAGCAAAAAAATTTCATTAAGGATTTGGATGGTGGGAAAATAGGCTAGTGAGATATTACAGTTAAGGGAAATTGGGTGGATAGTCACAGAGCTCCACTATTGTCATTCAGTTATGTCTAACTCTTTGTGACTCCATGTTTTCCACAGCATATCAGGCCCTTCAATCCTCTGCTTTCCCTCAAAGTCTGTACAAGTTCATGTTCATTGTTTCTATGACACTATCTATCCATTTTATCCTCTGCCATTCCTTCTCCTTTTGTCTTCAGTCTCTCCCAATATCAGGGTTTTTCCAATGAGTCCTGTCTTCTCATCATGTCACCAAAGTATTTAAGCTTCTGCTTCAGGATTTGACCTTCCAGTGAATAGTCTGAATTAATTTCTTTAAGAATTGACTGATTCCTTTGCTGTCCAAGGGACTCTGAAAAGCTCTCCAGCACCACAATTCTAAAGCATTGATTCTGTAGTGCTCAACTTTGCTTCTGGTCCAGCTCTCAAAATGTAATTTTGACTATATATGGACCTTTGTTAGCAAGATAATGTCTCTGCTGTCCAAATTTGTCATTTATTTCCTTCTAAGGACCAAACATATTTTAATTTCACATATGCAGCATATCTGAAGTAATCTTTGAGCTCAAGAATAAAAAAAATCTGATACTGCTTCCATTCATCCCAATCCTAAAAAAGGGCAATGGCAAAGAATGTTCAAATGACTGTACAATTGTGCTCATTTCACACACCAGCAAGGTTATGCTTAAGATTCTGCAAGCTAGACATCAGCAATATGTGAACCAAAAATTTCCAGAAGAGCAGCTAGTTTTCAAATAAGCAGAGGAACTAGAAACTTAATTGCCCACATTTGCTGGATTTTGAAGAAAGCAAGGAAGTTGCAGGAGATAGTCTATTTCTGCTTCATTGACTACACTAAAACCTTTGATTGTGTGGATCACAACAAAATGTGGCAAGTCCTCAAAGAGATAGGAGTACCAGATTATCTTACTTGCATGCTGGTCAAGAAGTAACAGTTAGAACCAAACATGGAACAGTTGATTGGTTTAAGACTGGAAAAAGAGTATGACAAAGCTGTATGTTGTCATCTTATTTATTTAACTTATATGCAGAATACAGCATGTGAAATGCCAGCCTGAATAAAACAAAAGCTGGAATTAAGGTTGCCAAGAGAAATATCAACAATCTCAGATATGTAGGCAATACCATTCTGATGGCAGAAAGTGAAGAGTTAAGAAGCCTTTTGATGAGGAGAGTGTAAAAGTTTTTATGTTAAAGTTTAACATAAAAAAAAACTCTAAGATGTTGGCATCTGATCCTATCACTTCCTGACAAGTAGAGGGATTCACCAGTGCCCTTGAAAGGTTAAGAGAAACTGAGGAAGGCCCCCATTCTATTGGACAAATACCCTTTTGAGATTTTATAGGAGGATGTGAACAAGAGTCCATGGGAAGACACAAATGAGTTATGATCTGCATTGTTAGATGGAACTTCCAAAATGATGCCATCAAAACTCCTTTTGAGTATTTAAGTAATTGCTATAAAATTCCCAATTTATACAAAACTTTGTTTGATGAAAAGACCTAAACAAAGCCTCCTTCTGCAATAGAATTTAATCATCTCAAAGACTAGTAGAAAGAATCTATCATTCTCAAGTATGATATATAATGGATAGTGATCAGCTCCTCATCTCCTGGGAGGGCAGAACAAAAAGTAATGGGCTGCAGCATGAGGAATTCAAAGAAATGTATTAAAAACTGAAATAAAATTACTTACCAAGGAAAGATATCATGATTCCTTTTCTTGAACTTTTTAAGAATAGGATAAATTTTTATCTATCTCTAGGGTAGATTGTTTTCTAGGTTATCCTACAGATACAGAGTATCTTTGCTTTGGAGCTCCTTTTGGAGCACAATGGAAAGAGCACTGAACCTGAGGTCAGGAAGATAATTCTCTGAGCCTAACTTTCTTGTTTATACCTCCCAAGATTGTTAAGAGGATAAAATGAGATAAAGTATATAAAACACTTTGCAAGCCTTAAAGATCCATATAAATGAGAGCTATTGTCATCATATTACTTGCAAATTCTTTGTTTCTATGAATGTCTTTATTTAATTATCATTACGCGCATCCAAAATTTAGATTCATTTTAATTTTTGCACATAATATTAAAACCTGGAACAAGTACATAACTTTGGTGCCCACTTTTTCTTTTCCTTTTCTATGTATACGCTATTTAGAATACAAACTAAGTATTATTCTTTTGTAACACAGCATTAGCAAAACTTCCCTGACAGATTTTGATCAACCATATGTGCTAGTTCAGCACTGGCACCCTGGCCATATGTGAGTCAGCACTCATGGTTGCTTAGGAGATAACAAGCAAACTCCTAAGCAGGAAAAGCCAGTGGTTCAGTGAATCTTTAAAAAGGGAATGAGTGACCCATCTTGGTAGTCTTTTCTGGCTGCAGAAAATGTGAGTATCCTTCAAGTATGTCTCTTGAGGGGTAGAAACCTTCCCACCAATCCTGGAAGTATGATGATCACTCCCATTGGCAGTTAGAACAGATCTTCTGGCTGCTTTTCCCATTTTGCGTTTGCTCTTTTCTGAGAATAGATGGCAGAACAATAATTTGAGGTACAGTTTTCCCACTTTGGAAGCCACTTTGTCAATGTAAAAGAATCAGAGATCTTAGGTGTTCAGTTAGTGCTGGCTACTTTCCAAGAGTACCTGGAAATTATTCCAGTTCTCTTGGAGAAGATTACCACTATCTGAAGGATTAACCCAATCTCTAATGTGACTTGATAGAAGATATCTCTTCTCAGAGGTCAATGCAGGGTGAAATAAAATATAAAAATGTCTAAATCCAGAAGTCCTGAATATTGTTTCTTATCACAGTCTCTTGCTTTAAGTCTTTTTTACAAAAGGCTTGTAGAAAGCTTTTGGGTTAAGCTTCTCTTTTGTCTGTAGGAAACAAGTGCTTGTTCTATACCTTTTTACAATGTACACTAAGCATCTTTCTACTCCACCCTTTGAGGAGACCCTGGACATGAACTAAAATTGAGCTTTAAATAATTTTACTCCCTACTGGTTGGGGGACTAAAGTCAAAGAGTATGAGAAAAAGTCTGACACTTCTATGTATTAGGTTCCAAAAGGATTGAATCATCTTGAACAAACTGGATCATGTGTGTGCATCCAATGAGAAGGACAGTTAGTTATGAACAGTTAGAAGATGAAGCACCCCAGCCCACCTAGGGACTAGTTATGATTCTTTTTGTTAGATCTGCACCATTTTACTAAAGTCATCTTGAAATTTAGGGTACAAACTTTAGAAACAGGAATGTGGGCTGCTGATATATTCTAAAAATTCTAAATGTATATAGGGAGTGTGTGTACTATATTCTTTTGATCATGAAGACCCATGTGTACCCACATGGGTCTGTCTAGAGGTGACTTGAGGGAAAGCAAGAACAAAATCTCTAGTCTTCTACACTCCCTCTTACTCTCCTGCAAGGAAGACTGATTCCTTCCAGAAGAAGAAGGAGACAGTTAGGACCAGAAGCTAGACACTCTGCTCTAGACACTCTCAGAGAAAAGGTATATAATTTATCTGACTACTTGCTAAAATATTGTTAGTCTAATAAAATTGTTAGGTTCAGGCTGTCCTTCTGATTGCTATTAATCAACAGAGAAGGAAGGTCCCAACCTAAGGTCCAAAAAGGTCTTGACTCCCTTCCCACCAACTGCCATTTCCACGATAAACACATTGGGAATAGGAAATAGTAAATAATTTTTATCTAATTTGATAGCAAAGCAGAAATCAGAGGAAGTATACAAAGGCAAAATAGGAGAAAGTACGCATACATATACCAGAAACACCGAGTGAATGAACTCTCTCATTGAGAATGAGATCATTTCAACCAAGTTATCTCACCCAAGGAGAAATTCCCTGAAGTCTCTACCCTTGGAAACTAAGAATAAGAATGAGCTGGAGACTGCTAGCTCCCCTCACATTGGCTTCTTCCTAAAATCTTTCTCTCCTTTCAGAAATCTGAAGCAAGTCTCGAATGATGTGACTTCTTTCTTGAGATCAGAAGTCAGAAAACCAAATTCTTTCTTCTCTCCAGGTTTTATCAATTCTACCCCTCATATAGGTTCAGAGTATTGAATAATTCATCTCCATCACTGAGGAGAGTTTTAAGCAAATGGCCCTTTGAGCCAAAGATAACAATGAACATATCTCTTTGAAATCTCTTCAACAACAGAGTAAAACCTGATTTTACTCTAGATTTTGCAGCAAAGAGGTATCCCAAATCAGAAAAATGGAACTATATATTTAAAAATTATATAGATTATATAGTTACTTTGGGTAGCCCAAAATGTACTCATAAATAGAAGGAAAGCTATGATAATCTTATTTTTTAAAGATTATGAAGACAATTAGAAGACAAGTTTAAGGAACCCTTGGATTAAAAATGAAATCATAGCAATTGTAGTTAATTTAATTCCAATGAAATAAATAATCTGATATGTTTGATGGATAATATAAATTTAATAAATATGTTAATTTAATAATTATCTAATTTTAACCATTAATTATTAAATTATTTAAATTACTTTTAATTTTAAAGAATTAGAAGACAAAGATAGCTAAGTGGCTCAGTGGATAGAGAGCCAGACCTAAAGATGGGAGGTCCTGGGTTCAAATATGATCTCAGATATTCTCTCTCTTCTCTCTCTCTCTCTCTGTCTCTCTCTCTCTCTCTCTCTCTCTCTCACACACACACACACACACACACACCTCCCTCCCTCATAAAAAAAAGAAAAACAGTTCAAGTTAATCAACAAACAGGGAATCTAATATTCCATGCTCACAGTCCACCACCTCTCTACTGGAAGAGAAGTATATTTCTTAATTGGTCTTTTAGGAGGAAAAATAATCATTACATTTAGTCTAATTTTTGATGCTTTTTCTTCTGGATAAAATGTTCTTTTAGCAGTTTTAGCAGTATTTAACAATATTTAAGTAAGTAGTCAGATAAACTATATCCTAAAACTACTAAAAATAATGCAAAAGTATCTAGCTTCTTTTTACCCATATTTATTTTTTTCTGTTCTATTCTTTCCAATTGAAAAATCAGTTACCTGGAATAGAGCTTTAACTCTAAAACAGTTAGGGTACTTCATAGAGTGCTTCCGCAGAGCAAGCATGAATTGCAACCTACGGAACACATTAACTAGAGAAAAAGCTGAGTACACAATGTGGGAGGATTGCACAGTAAGCATGTCCTAGAGGTAATGAGGGATAAAAGAAAGGAAGAGGAAGCTTTGGTGGAGAAAAGAAATGTTTACTTTTATTCCCTTCCTTGAGAGAAATAGGAAGAGAGGTCTTTACTCAGCTGTGTGATCTTAGGCAGGTAAATTTAATTCTTCCAAGATATTTATTTAAAAGCAAAATGAAGATGTTGAATTATTTCAGTGGAGTGAAACTCAACTAGAAATGGTCCCTGCTAACCACAGCAAAAACACAAATTAACATTATCTGTGTTGTATTATATTTTTATTTATTTTGTTAAACATTTTCAAATTATTTTTTCATCTGGTTGGGCTGCACTGGAGAGGTGTTGCAGGGCTCAAAGGCTTTGGATTTAAGAGTTGAACACTTCTAGATTAGATTAAAGGTCCTTCTCACTCTAAAACTGAAATTTAGATAATTAAATTACATGTGGTTTAAATTAGGTGGTTTTCAACTAAGACTACTTAATTCTTTCATGTCAAGATTTCTATGATTATAAAATTATCAACCTATTATCTGAACCCATTACTTCTTTTTTTTTTTTTTTTAATTTTAAACCCTTAACTTCTGTGTATTGACTTATAGGTGGAAGATTGGTAAGGGTAGGCAATGGGGGTCAAGTGACTTGCCCAGGGTCACACAGCTGGGAAGTGTCTGAGGCTGGATTTGAACCTAGGACCTCCTGTCTCTAGGCCTGGCTCTCAATCCACTGAGCTACCCAGTTGCCCCCCTGAACCCATCACTTCTAACTAAATCCAGTGCTCTTCATCACTACCAGACATTCTCAAATCCAGGTCCAGAGTTCTATCTACTATGCCATACTTGTCAGATTGATTATTTTAAGTTGTACAAATATGT
Source organism: Gracilinanus agilis (assembly GCF_016433145.1). Classification (NCBI taxonomy): domain Eukaryota; kingdom Metazoa; phylum Chordata; class Mammalia; order Didelphimorphia; family Didelphidae; genus Gracilinanus; species Gracilinanus agilis. The sequence continues at coordinate 451,706,676 of NC_058131.1, read as the reverse complement.
GAATGTCTAATATGGACAGGATTCTGTGCTAGAAGCTGAATGAGACTGAAAGAAATGACAATCATTATAAAAATAGAAAATTAGACTTGTCTTAATGTAGTCTGAGTAAGGGTTGGGATTTCAGGGTACAATCCAAAGAATGGGTAGGTAGCAATCTACCTCCTATGCCATATTGGAGCCAAGGGGGGTGTGATTTAGGGCAGACCCCTAGTCACAGCCCTAGCTTGGGATAAAGGGGTGAAGGTCCCACCAAGCCTTTGCATTCTGCCTTCCCTGAGCCCTGGCATGAGAAGTAGGATCAGCTTTAGAAAATATTAAAAGGATTGGCAAGCCTAAGAGGCAGAGCAACACAAGAAAAAACACCATAAGATGGTAAAACAAGCAAGCTTTATTGAAGGGAAATACAATAGGAAGAAGTCGGGGAAGATGGAAGCAAGTCAGGTCTGCTGTTCAGATCTCTGGTAGAAGAAGGTACAAAACTCTTAGGTCAAACAAGATCAAAAACACGGGAGAGAGGGAGCAGGAAGGCCAGATTTCACGTGCAGGTCAAGGTTCAGGGACTGCTGCTGATTCAGGCTGGGGTGACCAACCTAGAGAGTAGCCACAAGCTGATATTCAAACTTCAAGAGGTAAGTATAGGGTATCCACAAAGACTGGGTTCACAGTCTTAAAAGGATTAGTTTTTCTTTGGTTCTTTATCCCCAGTTAGAATTTAGGAAAGTCTAAATAAATTTAGGAATAACACTTGTGTCAATAGTTTTCCCAGATGTGGGTAATGAGTCCCCCCTCCCGGTTCCTAAAAAGGAAGTACTTATGTAACTAATAGAAATCTGATTTCTAACATACATAGACATTTGGCATAAATATATGAGGCCAAGAAGTCACTCTCTAATAGCTAAAAGGACAAAAGGCATATTAATTTTAAAAGAAGTGCATATAAAAGACAGTGAACAAGCACAAGCTTTGGGGGTCTCCAGCCTACAAACTATTTCTAAAACTTGGGGTTCATTAGATCTCACTAAGCCACAAGTTTGGGGTCTCTAGATTCCACATTGACAATATGTGTTCTTGTGTATATGTACACATAAACACACACATAACTTTCATAAATACATCTCTAAAACATCTTGGCATTTTGATTCCTATATAATATTCAATTGCCTCAAGAAGAAAAATGTTCTCTTCAATTGTCAATAGCCATGCATATGGGAAAGATACTCAAAATAAAAGACTGCTTTTACTTTTTAATGATTTTTAAAAATCATTAAACCATTTTGACCTGAAGGATTAATTGCATGATCTCCTTAAATCTTTAACCAAAAAGTAAAGACAGTCCCAATTTTCTAATTTAGTCCTTCAAATCATTGAGCACTATCTAATAAAAACTTGCACTTCATATCTTGCTATCTTTCCTTGCTTATTCCAGGGTGTATACTAATAACATGCTCAAATAGGCAAATACAAAAGAAAATGGGTAGGCACTTGATCATGATCTACAATCTACCTTGATATCATTTTCAAGAATAAACTGTTCAAAGTAGGAACCCCCTACACACCCAGTTCAATAAATCATATCACGCCTGTATTTCCTCCTGATTCTACTCATTGCTGAGGAGATCAGTTTTAAAAGTGAAGTAGAATGTGTGGGTAAACTCCAGCAAGTAATTAAGAATGTCATCCACCATGATCAGGTGGGATTTATACCAGGAATGCAAGGATGGTTCAACATTAGGAAAACCATCCACATAATTGACCATAGCAACAGGCTAACAAATAAAAATCACATGATTATCTCAATAGATGCTGAAAAAGCCTTTGACAAAATACAGCATCCATCCCTATTGAAAACACTGAAAAGTATAGGAATAGAAGGACCCTTCCTAAAAATAATAAACAGTATATACCTAAAACCATCAACAAGCATTATATGCAATGGGGATAAATTAGAAGCCTTCCCAATAAGATCAGGAGTGAAACAAGGATGCCCATTATCACCTCTATTATTCAACATAGTACTAGAAACACTAGCAATAGCAATTAGAGAAGAAAAAGAAATTGAAGGTATCAAAATAGGCAATGAGGAGACTAAGCTATCACTCTTTGCAGATGATATGATGGTCTACTTAAAAAATCCTAGAGAATCAACTAAGAGGCTGGTAGAAATAATCAACAACTTTAGCAAAGTGGCAGGATACAAAATAAATGCACATAAATCATCAGCATTTCTATACATTTCCAATACATCAGAACAGCAAGAGGTAGAAAGAGAAACACCATTCAAAATCACCCTAGACAATATAAAATACTTGGGAATCAATCTAACAAAACAAACACAGCTATTATACGAAAACAACTACAAAACACTTTCCAAACAAATAAAACTGGACCTCAACAATTGGAAAGCCATTAACTGTTCATGGGTAGGACGAGGTAACATAATAAAAATGAACATCCTACCCAAATTAATTTACCTATTTAGGGCCATACCTATCAAATTACCAAAAAACTTCTTTACTGAATTAGGAAAAACTATAACAAATTTCATTTGGAATAACAAAAGATCAAGAATATCAAAGGAAATAATGAAAAAAATGTGAAGGAAGGGGGCCTAGCAGTACCAGATATCAAACTATACTATAAAGCAGCAGTCATTAAATCAATATGGTACTGGCTAAGAGATAGAAGGGAGGATCAGTGGAATAGACTCGGGGTTAATGATGTCAGCAAGACAGTGTATGATAAACCCAAAGAGCCCAACTTTTGGGACATGAATCCACTATTTGACAAAAACTGCTGGGAAATTTGGAAAACAATATGGGAGAGATTAGGCTTAGATCAACATCTCACACCCTACACCAAGATAAATTCAGAATGGGTGAATGACTTGAATATAAAGAGGGAAACTATAAGTAAGTTAAGTGAACACAGAATAGTATACTTGTCAGATCTCTGGGAAAGGAAAGATTTTAAAACCAAGCAAGAGTTAGAGAAAATTACAAAATGTAAATTTAATGGTTTTGATTATATTAAGCTAAAAAGCTTTTGTACAAACAAAAACAATGTAGTCAAAATCAGAAGGGAAACAACAAATTGGGAAAAAATCTTTATAACAAAAAACTCTGACAGGGGTCTAATTACTCAAATATACAAGGAGTTAAATCAATTGTATAAAATATCAAGCCATTCCCCAATTGACAAATGGGCAAGAGACACAGAATAGCCAATTTTCAGGTAAAGAAATCAAAAGTATCAATAAGCACATGAGAAAGTGTTCTAAATCTCTAATAATTAGAGAAATGCAAATCAAAACAACTCTGAGGTATCACCTCACACCTAGCAGATTGGATAAAATGAAAGAAGGGGAGACTAATGAATGCTGGAGGGGATGTGGCAAAATTGGGACATTGATGCATTGCTGGTGGAGGTGTGAAATGATCCGGCCATTCTGGCTGGCAATTTGGAACTATGCCCAAAGGGCTATAAAAGACTGCCTGCCCTTTTATCCAGTCATACCATTGCTGGGTTTGTACCCCAAAGAGATCATAGATAAACAGACTTGTACGAAAATATTTATAGCTGCGCTTTTTGTAGTGGCAAAAAACTGGAAAATGAGGGGATGTCCTTCAATTGGGGAATGGCTGAACAAATTGTGGTATATGCGGGTGATGGAATACTATTGTGCTAAAAGGAATAATAAACTGGAGGACTTCCATGCAAATTGGAGAGACCTCCAGGAAGTGATGCGGAGTGAAAGGAGCAGAGCCAGAAGAACATTGTACACAGAGACTGATATACTATGGTAAAATCAAATGTAATGGGCTCCTGTACCAGCAGCACTGCAATGACACAAGACAGCTCTGAGGGATTTATGGTAAAGATGCTACCCACATTCAGAGGAAGGACTGCAGGAGAGGAAACATATAAGATAAACAATTGCTTGAATGCATGGGCTGAGGCGGACATGAATGGGAAATAGACCCCAAACAAGGACACGTGTTACAACCAGTGGAAATGTGCGTTGGCCATGGGTGGAAGGAGAGCGGGGGAAGGGAGGGGAGGGGTGAAGGGGAAATTAGGGGCATAAAGTATGTAAACAGGTTAAAAACAAATATTAATAAATGTCTAATAAAAAAATAAAAAAAAAGAATGTGTGGGTAAGTTGTACTAGGATATAACAAAGTTAATGTTAGTGGAATCCCACCTTTAACTTCATCCAAACAAACCTGCTCAGCATTGCTGGCACATGATTTTATCTTTTTTCAGCACTGCCTTGAAGAACTTTCTCTTCCTTGCCATTCCAAATCTTTCTGGTTTTTTAACTTATCACTAAAAATTAACATGAAAATGATGGGGGTATGTTGTTGTTGTTTGTTGTTGTTCTCCTCCTCAATGACCATTTTTGATATAGCACTTTAGGGTTTGAAAGGCTCTTTACATTTGTTAATTAATTTGATCTTCACAACAAAGCTGTAAGGTAGGTGCTATTATTATCCCTATTTTGCAGATGAGGAAACTGAGGTTAGGGGAAGTGTTTATCTGAGACTTGATATGAACTCCAGTCTTCCTGATTCCAAGTCTCATCTTATAACACTTAGCTTGCCCCTAGCAAGAGATGCACAAATAGTTAAATAAAGATTTTTAGAACATTATTCAAAGGCATTTATTGAATACCTATTATGCTTACTTAGCATAATAGTACAAACTGGAATTTGCTAAAGAAACATTAGATAATCTCAGAACTTGAAACTTGAAATTTGATTAATTCTATCAGTTCAAATAATAAACTGTACTTCATTCCGAGCAAATAGTTATTTGCAATATTGATATAACCCCCATTGCCTAGCCCTTACTGCTCTTCTGCCTTAGAACTAAAACACAGTATTGATTCTAAGGTCTTGGGTAAGGGTTTTTAAATATATATTGACATAATCATCTTATGTATATAGTGTTTGTTTTTACATACAAATAATAATTATTAATTAATTATTAATTTCTTATGGTATGAATTTAGATCCTGAATTCTCTGTGCTCCATGGAAACCATGTCTTATTTGTTTTTGTTTTTGTGAATTGAAAACCTTTCCAACATCTCTCATATTTACCCCCTCTTCTCTTGACACTGATACCACTCTAGTGCTGTTACGATTAAAAATGATAAAGACTGGTGTAATAATAGAAACTAATAGTTTAATTAAAGCCATGCTGATAGAGACAAATCATAGACCATGCGCCTGTAAGAATTCACATTGCCTCAGCCATTTTTACCTTTCGTATTTTCCCGGGCCTCGTAGCTAAGAGGGCAACTTCCTCCTGACCCAGGAGACTTATCCCCTCTCTTACATCATCATACTTCCTGTTTGCCATGAGGAATCATGGGAAATGTAGTTTCAAAGTCTCCCACATGTCCATAGGAAATATATAACATACTTTTAAATGGCATCTTCCCAATTCCAAATATACAGTGCAGACCCTTGTCACTTCACTCCTGGACAAATAGCCCACTGGTGAGTCTGCCTGTTCTCTCTCCAATAAACCTCCATTTAGACAACAAAATGAGTTTCCTAAAGCATAGATCCAACCATGTCACTCCTTTATACTCAATAAACTCCAATGGCTCCCTATCATCTCTAGGATCAAATACAAAATCTATTGCTTGCTATTAAAAGTCCTTCATTACCTTTCTGATCTTCTTATACTTTATTCTCTGTATCTTTACTCTCATTCATTGTTTAGTGACCCTGGTCTCCTTACTGTCCCATGAACGAGATACTCGATCTCTCAGCTCTAGGCATTTTCTCTATCTTCATGCCTGAAATACTTTACCTCCTCATCCCTGCCTCCTGGCTCCCCTGGATTCCTTTCAGTCCCAATTAAAATCCTATCTTCTATGGGAAGCATTTCCTAACTCCTCTTTATTATTCTCTCAGTTATTTTTTCCTCTTTTTCCCATATATAGCTTGCATGTATATGTTTGTTTGCTTCTTGTCTTTCCCATTACATTGTGAGCTTCCTGAGATCAGGAACTGTCTTTCTGCTTGTAATATGTATTTCCAGCATTTAGCAGAATTCCTAGAACATAGTAAGTACTAAATAAAAATGTATTGACAAATATACAACTTGGAATAGATTTGAGACAAATTACGCCATGAGCAGATTTTTTAAAGTGGCTAAACAAAACTTTAACAGTAGGGGAAAATATTTTCTGGCACAGGACAAGCAGTATTAAAAAAGCCACCTGTTTTGCAATAGTGTAACCAAATTCATCTTATTGACTGTCCATAGTCCATGCAGAGCTACAACTCCACTTTCTGATGCTGATACCTCCTAAGGAAAACTATTTCTTTAAAAAACAAACAAAAAAAAGTCCTAGCCCAGATGTTCCTATATTTGACTAACTCTATCAAAGTTTAGGTGTATAGAAGGATTTTTAGACATCCATAATGAGGCACAAACAGCATGGTACTTGTTCCATTTTCCAAAAATGAAGTTATAGGACAGACAGTAAGGGGAAGGAAAGAAAACCATGGAAGAATGAAAGAGTCTTTTGACAGTATGTGGTGGGGAGAACTTCTTAGAGATGAAAAACAAAGAAAAGGCAAATAAGTAATTTTGTATAAGAATTTTGATAGATTCTTATGTGTAAGAATGTGTAAGACATGTGTAATATCTTCTGTCACAACTTGTACAAACTTGGACCTGGAGTCAAAAAGACCTGAGTTCAAATCTGACCTCAGAATTTTATTAGCTGTGTGACTTTGGACAAGTTACTTAACATCTGCCCCAATTTCCTCAACTGTGAAATGAAAATAATTATAGAACCTCTCTTACAGGGTTATCATGAGGCCAAAATGAGATAAAATATAAAATGACTGTTGTTGTTCAGTAGACTGGGCTCAATCTGGTCTCAGATACTTCCTACCTGTGTGACTCTGGACAAGTCACTTGACCCCAGTTGCCTAGTCCTTACTTCTTTACTGCCTTCTGCCTTGGAACTGATACTAAGTATTGGCTCTGAGACAGAAGATAAAGGTTTTCTAAAAAATAAATTAATTAAATAAAGTAATAAGGCACTTTAATTAGATCATTATGTGAACTGACCTGAAATTTCATTTTGCATTTTGATGTTGGATTTCACACAAAACAAAATAATTCTCTTGGTTCTGCTCATTTTACTCTTCATAATTTCATATGTCTTTCCATGTTTTTCCAAAATTAATCTGTTCGTCATTTCTTATAGTGCCGAGGTATTCCATCGCAATCAAACCATCACAGTGTGGTAACAACTGGTTTGGCCATTTCTTAATTGCTGAATATCAACTCAATTTCCAGTTCTTTGCCACCACAAAAAGAGCTGCTATAAATATTTTAAAAACAAAGATTCTTTTCCTTTTTCCCTGATCACCTTAGGAAATAAACCTACTTGTGATACTGCTAGAACCAAGAGAATATTATACAGCAACAGAAATATTTTTCTGAAGAATGGCTTGTGTATCTTCACCTCTAGAGAAAGAACTGATAAATAGAAATAAGCCATAGTTTTATATATACATATATATCTGTTTATCAAATAATGATGTCTTCTTTAATGGGAGAAGGGAAGGAAAAGAAGTTAACAGCATTTTGATGTAAGAAATAAGCAAATAAATAATCATTTCACCATTGTGAAATATTTTTATTTCTGTAACTTTATTATTATATAAATTTATACTAATATAAATTTAAATTTAATTTATTTTCAATAAATGAAAATCTATTTTCTCTCTCTCTTGCCTTCCCCAATTGAAAAAGAAAAAGAAAAAAAAACAAAACCTTCATAACAAATATGTATAATTGAGTATAATAAATTCGTCCACTTACCATATCCAAAAAAAGTATATCTCATGGTACACCATGAATCCATAACTTTTCTGTCAAGAGGTGCTTACATGCTTCATCATTTTTACTCTGGAATTTTCTGTATATTTTCAGTGTTTTATTGATATTTTTTCTCTTTATCATTCACCAACTCCAACTCTTGGCCTAAAAGGCACTATCCCTCATGATCAATAAATACAGTCACACAAAACAAATCAACACATTATATTAACAGTTCATATTTACATAACACTATAAGGTTGGTTATATCTTTTTTTTAAATCATTATCTTCTGTCTTAGGATCAATACTAAGTATCAGTTCCTGGATAGAAGAGTGGTAAGGGCTAGGCAACTGGGCTTAAGTGACTTGCCCAGAGTCACATAGCTAGGAAGTATCTCAGGTCACACTTGAACCCAGGACATCCTACCTCCAAGCCTGGCTCTCTACCTAAAGAGCTGCCCCTGGCAGGTCTTTCTCAAGAACTGGGAAGCATGCCTCACCATCAGTCTTCTGATGTCATGATTTGTTACTACATTAATCAGAGTCCTGGAGTATTTTGAAGTTGTTTCCCTTTACCAAATGCTCTTCTTTCTAAGACCTCTTTCTAAACCTACATTTATTCCCTGAAAATATTATTAGATAAAACTTGGCAGGGCATATGTCTATTCATGCACATGTTGAGTCCCCCATTAGAATGTAAGCTCCCTGAGGGCAATGACTATTTTTACTTTTTCTTTGTATCCCCAGCTCTTGGCAGAGCCTAGCATATAAGAAGCATTTAAAAGCTGATCCTCTCCATACTATTCTCTAGTCGCAGAAGTGACTCTGCTCACCACTCTTGGTATTTTTTGTGTTTTCAATCTCTTATTTTCCCCATAAGATGAATAAACTTTAAAGTGTTATATAAATGTCAGTTACTACAACCACTACTATACTATATCCCTTTGTTATCAAATTCACTTCCACTGCTTCAGTTATCACCTCCATGCAAAAGGACTCTCAAATCAGTGTATACAGTCCCATATTTCCAACATTTGCTGGATGTGTCAACAATATCTCCAAATCCATCATATCCAAAACCACTTCTCTTTACCCACAAAATGTGCCCCTGCCTCCAACTTTAATATTTCTCTTAGAAAGTGTTGGGGTCCGAGTCATAGCCCACCACCAAGGAAGACCAGCAGACAATGCAATTAGGCAGGAAGGGTCGTTTATTGATCTGGTGCGCACCAGGGGAGCTCAGCCTAAGAGTTCCGCCTGGGGCTCGTGAGTACAGGAGTTTTATACCCACCCCTTATCAGTCTACGGGGTTTACTGGCATCTCTTGCAGTTAGGGTGTTGACACATCTATGTACTTGTCAGGGGTCTACAGTTTAGGGCTTAGGGCGTTAGCTCTGGGTCAGGAGTCTCTGATCAGCACTGGGTCAGGGGTCTGTGGTTAGGGCGCTGACACGTCTGTGCACTTTGTCAGGGGCCTGCTTGCCATGTCTTACAACGATATGTTTTGCAAGGGTCAAGCAGCTCCCTGCCTTGGCCTCCTTCAAAAGAAGGCATCAAAATTCTCCCAGTGATCCAGTTTCATAAGCTCAGAGTCATCTTGGACTCTCCTCACTTCTAACCTCACCTATCCAACCTCTTGCTAACTATATCTCTCCATTCCTCTCACAACTTCCTATTTCAGGCTCTAATCTGTTCTTCTCTAGGCTAAAATAATAACCATTTCACTGTATTCCTAATATCTATCTATCCCTTCTCCATTCTACATTCCAAATTGCTGCTCAAGAAACCTTACTACTATACAATTCTAAGTACTATCCTACTAAAAAGTCTTCAGTCTTTTCCTATTACTTCCAAATAAAGTAGAAATTATTAGCTTTCAAAGCTACCTCCACTCTGTCATTATTCTATCATTCCAGCCTTACTTTATCTTACTCTGAATTCTACCCAACTGTAACTATATTCAGGCCACCATTCTTTTCCTGTTCCTTTACCATCTCTTTCACTTCTTTTCTCAGAGCCTCTCCCATGCCAGTAAAAAATTATCCATTCTCTGTTAAGTCTCTCTCTTTCTTCAAGGCCAAATCAAATGCTGCCAAGTTTCCCTTGACACCTTGATCCAGGTGAGAATGATATCTTTCCTCCTCAAATTTCACATAACAGTTTTGCCCTCTTCTTTATACTTAGTCCACACTCCTCTGTGCCAGAATATTTGTGTATAAATTTTTTATCTCTACTAAATTGTAAGCTTCTTGAGAATAGAACATGCCCAACTACCTTTAGGTGAATAACACAATAACTTCTAGCAGGTACTTCATAGCTATGAAACTGAAAAATTACTAAATTCAAGTAGCATTTGGATGACACTTGTCTAGGATTTTGGAGAAAATTCAAGATGGAGTCAGAGTTGGATTAAACCTCTAAAGTCTCTTTAACACTAAGATTTACTAATTCTAATTACTATTGCAAAAAAAAATAAAATAAAACCATAAAATCTTCCTGATAGTTTTTGTTATTCTGTCATTTCAGTTGTGCCTAACTCATAATAACCCTATTTGGGTTTTCTTGACAAAGATATTAGAATAACTTGCCATTTCCTTCTTCAGCTCATTTTACAGTTGAGGAACTAAAGGAAATAAATAGGGTTAAGTGACTTGCCCAGGGGCACACAACTAGTAAGTGTCTGAGACCAGATTTGTCTTTAGGAAGATGAGTCTTCCTGACTACAGACTCAACAATATTGTGCCATCTACCTGCCTCTCCCTGATGTTAAGTGATGGTAATAGGACTTAAATTTTTAAAAGCACTTCAAGTTGTAGAAGAATATTTTACTGAAATAATAGATTTTGCAAAAGCAATAAAAAAAATCCTCACTGATTTGACTCATATGCTAAATAATGTCACTATCCTCTAAAACTGAAGGAGCTTCTGAAGATTAAGGAATTTGGCTTTTTTCCTTGTTTCCACAAGCACTTTAAAAGAAAAAAAAAGGTCCATTGTTCCTCCTGTGGAAACCAAAGCTCCTATTGGGATGCAGTGAGGTCATAGTAAAAAGAACTCTGTTCTAGGAATAAGATCCAAGTTCTGGTTCTGGTTCTGCTACTGGGAAAGCATACCCTCCCCCATTTCCTTTTTAGGCTACATATTTCAAAATAATAGTAGCAATTTAGTCTGAAGTCCTTGGTTTTAATGAGAAGTACTTATCAGTCTTTCTTTTTAATTATCACTTCTGAAACAATGTCCTTCAATGAAATATTTTACACCATTTTTATCAGAGACTCAACCTGTTTCTAAAGCCTGTTCAGCTCATACTCCTCCATGAATTTGTGAGGTTAAAGATCGAACTAAGGGAAGAAAAAATTGGTTAATTCAATTATCAGAAGTAATTGCTGAGCTTGGAAACTTTAAAGAAAATGATTAAAGAGGGATTGAATGGTTTTTAGGGAAAAAATTCTCAGGATGTGCCAAATATTAAGTGACTATTTTTCTGTTTAATGAATCAAAACTGTTAGCTGAATTTTCATCAGGACTCTGTAACTATGTTTTGTCTTATTGTAGAATTATGTCTTTTGTTTGGGAATATGTTAAATGGTGAAGAAAAATAGCCTGTGTCAAAGAGCTTTACAAAGACATGAAGGAACTCCTACCCTTTTTGGATTTCTCTTTGTTCAAGCAGAAATACTTAGAATTAGATTTATGAAGTTAATATATTTGTCTTTGCAGGCTTGTACTTCATATACACAGAACAGAATTCTTATTCATATTGTTAATTAGGTGTGTGATGTGGTCAAATTAGTTCATATCTCTTCATCTCTTCATGTCTTCATCTATATATTCACTAAGGTTTCTTTTGGCATTAAAATTCCATGATTTTACAGCAGAAAACAGAATCCTACATGTACTTTTATTTTCCATGATTCTTTTTTAAGTATCCAAAATATATTCCTTTTTGTGTTCTTTCTTTGTTGGGAAGATTTTGTTGACTTTCAAATTTTAAAAACTATTTAATGAAATGAAGCCCTAGTACTACATATACTAAAAATACACACAACTCCCGAAAAAGACTTGTTGGTCCAGATGCTGAAAGGATGAAATGAAACTAAAGTGCAGTTTCAGAAATGATTGCCTACCTATAGGCTAAGATTAATTAATCTGTTATCAGAAACTTCTATAAAGCCTTAATTCCTCACTTTCTCTTACTCTTCATCTTCAATCCATTGCCAAGTCCAGTCAATTTTACCCTTGTAGCATCTCTCAAACATTCCCCTTTCTCTCTTCTCATATAGCCACAACGTTGGTACAGGCTCTTACTTACCTTGCAGATTAGTCTGGCTGCCACAAGTTTTTCCCAACTTCTTATTTCTACTCTGCCACCAAAGTGATTTTCACTCCCCTACTCAAATAACCCCAGTGACTATCATTTCCAGGTTCTAAAAAAAAAAATCCTCTGGCTTTCAAAACCCTTCATAACCTATTCTCCACCCATGTATTCTGTGGTCTCCTTACTGTTACTTCAATAAGACACTCAATATCCTTATTTTGGGCATTTTCACTGGCTGCCCCTGATGCCTTATCTTCTCTACCTCCTGGGTTTCCTGACTTCCTTTTATTGTTGTTGTTCATTCGTTTCAGTTGTGTCTAACTCTTCATGATTTCATTTCAGGTTTTCTTGGCAAATATACAAGAGTGGTTTGCCATTCCTTTTCCACTTATTTTATAGATGAGGAAATGAAGCAAATAGGGTTAAGTGACTTGCTCAGGGTCATACAGCTAATGTCTGAGGTCAGACTCGAATTCACAAACGTAAGTCTTCCTGACTTCAGGAAGACTTCCTGCCATTTTATCCACTGTGCCACCTAACTGCCTCTCCTGGCTTCCTTTAAATCCCAAATAAAATCCTACTTTTGCAGATAGCCTTTTCCAATTGTTCTTAATTCAAGTGCCTTCTTCTCTTAGATATTTCCTCTTTACCCTGTATATGGCTTCTTTATACATAGTTATTTGCATGTTATCTGCTCCATTTAATTATGAGTGTCCCAAAGGCATGGACTGTATTTTACCTTTCTTTGTATCTCTAGTATTTAGCATAGTGTGTGGCATACAGTAAGTACTTAATAAATGTTTATTGACTGACTGAATATGTCACTAAAAGACTATAACAATCTCTACAGTTCTGCTGTCTTACCTCCTCAAAACAATTAGTGAACCCAAAGCATATCAATTTAGGATGTCTCCTGGGGTTCTATTTAGTCCTCTTCATATGGCTCTACTAGGTTCTTATTTCTTCCTTTTTTTTCCTTTCTAAGATACTTGTTTCTTTTCTGTAACAGAAAAATGCTACTACAGAAGCAAAGTCTTGGTCAGACAAGCATGCCTGCTACACAGGACACTGAAGTGTGGGCTTTCCATCCTTTCTCTCCATCCCAATAACATAAATATAGTATATGTGATTGTGTAATTTACAACCATTTATTTAACACAATTTTATGATATGCTACTCTTTTCTCTTGACAAGCAAGGAATTTAATATATGGAGATATCAAAATGGAAATCGAAATCTGACTAAACTAAATAGGTTTAAAATGAAACTTGTCCAAAAAGAATTTAACTATAAAAAGTCAGTGATCTGGTATGATAAGATGTTATGTGTGGTTTTATCTAAGTTACTAAACATATAACTAATTTTAAAAGATATATTAATTCTGCAATCTCCCCAATATAGTCCTGTAATTTTTAAATTTCAGCTTTCTTCAGTTATTGCTTATTAAAATATACTTTTTTTTTAAACCCTTGTACTTCGGTGTATTGTCTCATAGGTGGAAGAGTGGTAAGGGTGGGCAATGGGGGTCAAGTGACCTGCCCAAGGTCACACAGCTGGGAAGTGGCTGAGGCCGGGTTTGAACCTAGGACCTCCCGTCTCTAGGCCTGACTCTCACTCCACTGAGCTACCCAGCTGCCCTAAAATATACTTTTAATCAACAATATTTTTGACAGTATTAAGCAATCATAAAAATGAGAGATCTTCTTATTTTTGTCCCAACACTCACTAATCTGTTTTACAAATTAACTGTACCTCTAGGAGTAAATTACTCATATTTCTTTACACATTATGTCCCTTTCAATTATGGTTACAAATTTGCATACACTCAGTTGAGGAAGAACTGATGTCTCACTTACCTATTCCTAAGAGGAGGCAGAAAATGACAGTATATGAAGTTAATTTTAATGTTATATTAGTCACCTTGGTTACTGAGTTTCTAGGTCAAAACTACATTGTTTCTAACTGAATGTTTTGCTGGCAGGAAGCCATGCTGCAGAACTTCAACCCTTAAGTGTGTTTAAGGATTAGCTCAAACAAAGACTTAAAACTTCTTTTGTAGTTTTTCAGACTTCTCTTGCTCAAAGTTGATTCTTTCTCTTGCCCAAAGAACTAACGACTGTATTGTCAACAGAAAGAATTACTGTACTAGATCAAAATTTTAACATCTGAGGAATTGTAGTTCTCATAGTATCTATTTCATCTATTAAATGCAAAGAAAAGGCTTCATAATAAATAGTTTAGGTCCCTTGTTCTTTTTAGATTATTAGTTCATCTTATTTTCACATCCTACAGCATAGATTTCAGGTTTGTTTCTCTGTAGAGTCTAAAAGTGTTTTCATACTATCAGATGATTCATCTATCATGCTAGAGATCTTCCTCTTGATCTTTTTACATTTTCTGAGTACCAGTACAACATATGGGCACTCCATCTGTTATGCCTTGCTCTCATTACATGAGTGGTTTGTCTCCTTTTCTCATTGTACATTTCCTGAATGACAGACATCCCTTACACCACTTCTCACACAACAGTTCATCAGTGGTACTCCAAAATAGAAATAGAGATTGGATCTGTGATTTCATAGATTTAGAAAATACTTAGATGAGGAAAATCCCTCTATTAGTGCAAATCAGCACCTTCTCCACAAGTTAGACACATAGAGAGTTGTTTAGAGTATTAAGAGATTAAAGATGGAATTTGAACTCAGGACTTCCTAATTTTGAGTTCTGCTTTCTATCCATTAACATTCTACTTCTACTATAATATAAGATGGAAAACAAAGGATAACTATTGCCTCTCTCATGAACCATATACCATTATTTAGTAACACTGCCCCATCCAGTTCATGCAGTCCAGACCGGTTAGACCTAGACAAGTGATGGGCAACCTTTTGAGCTTGGTGTGTCAAAATTCACCAAAAAACTGAGCTTAACTTGGGTGATATGTCACTTTGAGAAAAAAACCATAATTTTGTGTTATTTATAGTTTAAATAACAAAAATGTATAATTGTAATATATAACTATTTAATAAACCAAAATAGGTAAATTAATATAGGTAGAATTGTCATCTATAGTGTACAAAGTGTCTACACTACACTACAGCAAATGTTCCATCCTCGGCGTGCGGTCCATACTTCTCTGTATGCAGCCACGTGTCATCGAAAATGGCTACACGTGTCATAGGTTTGCCATCCCTGACCTAGACCCTCTGGTAAATGTGCTGCCAAGGAGACTCTTATCATAAAGAAGCCAAGGTCAGTCTAGGGAATTAAATTGTTCCAAGTCTTTCTTTTACTGTAGTGCCTACTTTTTTATAGTGACCAAGATCTGTAGCATTCTTAAAAGAGAATATAGAAAAACCAAAGAGGAACATTAGAAAGAGGGATACACAAGATCAGTAAGCTTTCTTTTTTCCCTATTGGAACTACTATTGATACAAAATGAAGAAAAGTGACAGAATATAAAGCTTGCTTCTCTATATCAGATATATCCATTAACCAACTGATAAGCATTTATTAAGCTAGTAGGCACTATACTGGGAACACAAAAATAGGAACAAGACACAAAATCATGATAAATAAATGGTGGCAATTATATCCAAGAATCCTATGTGGACAATAATTTGGGTGGTTTTTGGTGTCTAACTATATTAGTTTAGATGGTGCAATGGATTAGAGCCCCTAACTTCGAACCAGAAAGACTCATCTTCATGAGTTCAAAGTCAGCCTCAGACACTTAACTAGTGTGTGAGCAAGTGATACTAAGTTAACCCTGTTTACCTCAATTTCCTCATCTGCAAAATTGTCTGGAGAAAGAAATGACGACTATTCCAGTATCCTTGCCAAAAAAAAAAAAAAAAAAAAAAAACCTTCAAATAGGGTCACCGATATGACTGAAAAGAACTAAAAAACATTTAGTTTAACAGTAAAGATGAAGGGAAACATTATTTATAAGTTTCTAATATGTAACATTTGCTCAATTTTAAGTCTATTTAATTTTGAAGTTCAGGAAAATTTTATTTCCAATAGGTTCAATGACATTTTAAATTACTATTAGAACAGAAGCTAGAATTCACAACTGCCACAGACCCAAGGTTAGCTCTGCTAGATGGTGCAGTGGATAGAGTACTTGACATACAGTAGGAAGACTCATTTTCCTGAATTCAAATCTGGCCTCAGAAACTTAATAGCTATGTGATCCTGGACACGTTTCTAATCCTGTTTGCCTCAGTTTTCTCATCTGTAAAATGGGCTGGAGAAGGAAGCAGTAAAATATTCTAATATCATTGCTATGAAAACCCCAATTGGGGTAATGAAAAGTTGGACATAACTGAAAAACAGGTCTCTGAATTACAGTCACAGCATACCTAGAGAAATAAAAACTCAAGACTGAATGATAGCTCAGTAGTTCTTAATCTCCCTCCCGCTTCCCTCCCTCCCCTACACATGGAGCATGGACACTCAATAATGGAGAGGCTTTATTTCAATCTATGACGACACGTATCTTGAAGAACTATTTTTTCATTTTCTTTTCTCCCCAATAAAGATGAACTATTTAAGAAATATAATAGTACCTATAAAATTTGAACTGGTGTATAAATGATATGAGAAAGTATTTTTTTAATACTCTTACCTTTCATCTTAGAATCAGTACTGTGTATTGGTTCCAAGGCAGAAGAGTAGTATGGGCTAGGCAATGGGAGTTAAGTGATTTTCTCATAGTTCAAAAGTATCTGAGGTCAAATTTGAACACAGGACCTCCCATCTCTGGGCTTGACTCTCAATCCACTGAGCCACCTAGCTGTCCCCAAGATAGTGTTGGGTTTTTTAAAATTCTCCCTTCCTTCTTCAGCTAGTGAGCTAATTTCTGGGCATAATAAGGAGAAAATAATCTTTGAGAGAATATGTTTTGGAGAAGGGGGCAATTGGTCTTCCTGGATTGACCCTATTTTATAGCCTCAGGAAGAGAACATATAGCTGCAAAATGTAAGAACTAGGAGAGCATCCTGGGCTATAATTCTTCTGCTTTTCTACTAGCCATCATGGTAACACTGAGTGGGAGTTCTTTCATTATTGTGGAAGTGTACAATATGCATAGGACAAATTTAGAACCCCTACTTCTACTCCAAACTAGAACATGGAGGATGAACACTAAAAGCTAAGAAAAAAAAAAAGATGACCCAGATATTCTCAGATCTTCCAGTTCAGGACATAAAATTGCCTACTAGCATATGGAGATGCCAAGCCAAATGGGGATCATGGTCTTTCCCAATCACATCATACTATGATCTTTAGTATACATGCCCATTCATAACTTCCTGACCTCAATCCTGCATCTCCCAGAATATGAATGCTTAATGATCATATGTCATCATACTATTGATATGACTTAGCAGTCCTACTTATTTGGGGCCCATGGGAATCCTCTGTCCTCACTAAAAACACAACTATACCTCTCCTATAAATTTCTGAGAAATCCTAGACAACAAAAGATTAATTATTGTCTGAATAAAGCAAATCTTCAGATAACCCAGGCCCTTTAAAGAATGGGATGGGCATTACATTAAATTACATTACATTAAAATGGGGCACCTGCCATGGCAAAGGAGAACCACCAGCATTATTTGTTTATATCCTTTGGCCATTTTACAATTGGGTAATGGATTATATTCTCATAAATTTGACTTAGTTCTCAATAAATTTGAGAAATTAGACCTTTATCAGAGAAATTTATTATAAAATTTTCCCCAGTTTCTTGTTTCCCTTCTAATCGTGGTTATATTAGTTTTGTTTTTACAAAAGCTTTTTATTTTAATATAATAAAAATTATTCATTTTACATCTTATAAGGCTTTCTATCTCTTGTTTGGTCATAAATTCTTCCCTTCTCCAAAGATCTACCAGGTAAACTATTCTTTGTTCCTCTAATTTAGTTATGGTATCACTCTTTATGTCTAAATTATATATGTATTTTGACCTTATCTTTTAAAGAGTGTGAGATATTAATCTATACCTGGTTTCTCTCATACTGTTTTCCAATTTTCCCAGTAGTTTTTTTTTATTAGTAAGTTCTTATTCCAAAAGCGAGGATCTTATTCCCATCATTTTCAAACTCCATAAGGAAGAGGGAATCCTGCATAAAGAAAAATGTAAATGCTAATATGAGCCTCCTAGGATACACTTTTTTTTTAATCGCATCATAAGGAAATTAAAGAAATGTGGTAAAAATTCCCTATTAGATCTGTGGATAGACAAAAAGTTTATGACCAAACAAGGCTCAGAGATGATTTTAATTAGATAAAAATATTAAAAGGTTTGTAGAAATGCAATAAAATTAATATTAAATGGGAAATAGTTAACTGGGGGAAATTCTTTGCAGCAAGTTTCTATAACAAAGATCTAATTTCCAAGATATTTAAGAAATTAACAAAAATGTATAAGAATAAGAGCCATTGATGATAGCTAGGTGTTTTAGTGGATTGAGAACCAGACCTAGAGATAGGAGGTCCTAGGTTTAAATTATAGCTTTGTGACCTTGGACAAGTCACTTAACCCCATCATTGCCTAACTCTTACTGCTCTCCTGCCTTGGAACCAATACACAGTATTGATTCTAAGACAGAAGGTAAGAGTTTAAAAAAAAAAAAGAGAGAAGAATCATTCCCCAACTGATAAATGGTCTAAGGATATGAAAAGATATTTCTCAAGAGAAGAAATCCAGGCTATCTATAACCATATGAAAAAAATGCTCCAAATTACTAATTGGAGAAATTAAAATAATTCTGAAGTTCCACTTCACATCTATCAGATTAGGCAAAGATGGCCAAAAAAAAAAATGAAAAATGTTGAAAGGACCATGAGAAAGCAGGTAAAATGAGTATTCTGGAAAGCAATTTGGAGATATACACAAAAAAGTTACAAAATAGTGCATGCCTTTTGACCTAGCTATAACACTGCTAAGAATGTACCCAAAAGAGATCAAAGCAAATGTATTACTACACCAAACTCTTTATGTGTATGTATTGCATTCATGATTCTATATGTTCAACCTTCTTTTCTCCAGGTCAGATGAGAGTAAAGTCCATGTGATGCCCCCTCTACTCCTTCCTCTATTTTTATATATTCTCTTACACCCTAATTATGAGTAATATGAAATCTCCTTCTTCCTCATTTCTTCCTCACATTTTCCTTTTTCCTTCCCCTTTTCTTTCTTAATTAAGACCATCAAAACAGAAACAAAACACCCTGATTCTTCTGGTTTTTTCCCTATTTAATTCCCTATGTAGTTTATATATATGCATACATATACATATACATATATGAACCTTGAAGTCTTTAGAAAATAAATACTTCATTATTATTTACCTTCCAGTTGCTTAAATGCACTTACCTTTCTAAATTTTTCATGACTACTCTATCTGTATTTCAAAATTTCTTCTCAGTTCTTGTCTTTTCATCATTTTTTTTACATTAAAAATCTATTTTTTCTTGGTTCTAAGCCTTTATCATTTGCCTTTAAAAATATTTTGTTACCAAATGTTCTCTCATTGAAGTAACAGACACCAGTTATAATGCGATACTGACCAGAAGACTTTGGTAACTGAATTCTTTCTGTTGGGTTAGGATAATTTTTGTTTTATAACTATGGATTTTGGCTATGTCATTTCTAGATATTTTTATTTTAGGATTTCTTTCAGGAAGTGATTACTGGAATCTTTCTATTTTCACATTATCTTCTGATTCTAATAGAAGTAGGAAATTTTCATTTAGTACTTCTTGAAATATGGTGTCCAAGGTTATTTTTTTTGGTCCTAATTTTCATGCATTTAATTGATATTTAAATACAGCATCTTGAGTTGTTTTTCAAAACAATCATTTTTAATATTAGATATATTGTGTTTTCTTCCAGTTTTTAACTATAAAATTTTATTTTATTTTTTTTCTTCTCTTGTGAAGTCGCCAATTTCTGTTGGTCCATTCTAATTTTCTAATAACACAGTATTGGGTAAAGTTTAGCACTTTTTAGTCTAAATTATTAACTCTCCTAATTCTATTCTTCCTAATTCTCATTTCATTTAAATTCCATTTTTTAAAATCTCTTGCTTTTTTTCTTACAATTACTCTTATAATCCTTGTGTCTGTGCTTTTTTTATCTGAAGTTCTGTGTATAATTCTTGTGGAATCAATCTCTTCTTTGGAATTTTCCTTTTGGGTGATTCTTATCTATATTTCTTGATAGAGTTTGGTATCTACTTTTTGTTTATCTTTAGACTCTGTTCTTGGTTTGGGACTTTTACCACATCTAGGTTCTTCCCTCTCTCTCTCTCATCCTTGAGAGGAGTGGTATAGTTTGGTACTGTCCTCACTGCTTCCCCATTCCAGGAGATGCTTAATAAGCTTCTGTTTATCTAGGCCAGTGATTCCCAAAGTGGGCATCGCCGCCCCCTGGTGGGTGCTGCAGCGATCCAGGGGAATGGTGATGGCCACAGGTGCATTTGGGGGCAGTGAATAACTGTAAGGGGGCGGTGATAGTATAAAAGAAAGAAGAGAAGATTTAGAAAAATTGATTTATGTATTCCGCTCATAACGCTTAATTTTTCTTTGAACAACGTACTGGACATTGGCTCAGTTCTGCATACTCCCTCATTTGCATTGAGGAATGTGCAATCGCGGACTGCGATTCATGTGGTGCCACTGAATTGTCATTCCAAAACATGTGAGCACTACAAGCATTGCTGCGGGTAATTGCCACTCGTGCGATTGGTCGATCGAAAGGCCAAAGCCTGGAACAGCAGCTGTAGTACTGGCTACTGGCAGTACTACCAGCAGATTTTGGAGCACGCTATGAATCTGGAGATTTCCCTTAATTATTATGTGTAATATAACTCAAACAAAGGTTAGATTGTTGTGATATTGTAACAAGTTAAAGTTAACTAACAAATAGTGTGACTATAATTGATAAGTATTATTTATTTTGTAATAATTATATGCACTTTACAATTAATATCATGTTTATTTATTTCATCAGCATTTATTTTAGTTTGTTTTTTACAAAAAATATTTCAAAAAAAATACTAAAAAAATTATTAAAAATACCTTCATAAAAATTTATTTTTTCTTTCTACAGATAATAATGGCTCAACCAAAGAAAAAATGTAGACAATATAATATCAAATATTTGAAATATGGCTTTATTGAGTCACCAGCAAACAATACATTACCAATGTGCCTGATTTGCCAGAAAGTTTTATCAAACAAAGCTATGAAGCCTTCCAGACTACAAGAACATTTCACTAAAATTCATGGTGATAAAAAAGATAAGGATTTATCTTATTTTCAAACACTAAAAGAAAAATTTATCCAACAACCAACATTGGCAAAACTCTTTTCAAGCGCAACCACACAAAATGGCGATGGCTTGCTTGCTTCTTGCAATATTTTGTTAATGATTGCCAAATCGGGAAAACCTCATATGATTGGTGAAGAACTAATTATATCGGCTATAAGTAAAGTAATACCTACTGTGCTACACAAGCCAGCATCTGATATTAAAGAAAATTTCTTTGAGCAATAATACAGTGCAAAGAAGAATTGATGAAATGGCTCAAGATGTTGAAGATTCATTGTGTGGATATTTAAAAACATCTCGGTTTTCTATTCAACTTGATGAGTCAACTTTGCCAGGAAATGAAGCTTTACTTTTAGCATACATGCAGTTCACAAAGGAGGAACAAATTTGCCAAGAATTATTATTTGCAAAATATTTGCAAACTGATACTAAAGGGGAATCAATATTTCATGCATTGGATGAGTTTTTTTAAAGAAAAAGAAATACCTCTGAGTAATATCTTATCAGTAGCCACAGATGGTGCTCTAGCAATGGTAAGGCACTACAGAGGTTTTCTTGCATATTTAAAAAGGAGGTGCCCAATGCATTCACAGTACACTGTATCATCCATTGTCAACATCTAATTGCCAAAAATTTAAGTGCATGCCTACATAATTCATTACAATATGTAATTAAAGCTATCAACACAATCAGAAGCAAATCATTGAATGACAGATTAAACAGCTTTGTATTGAAAATGATGAAGGATTTGATCATTTGCTTCTTTATACAGAAATTCATTAGTTGTCAAAGGGTGCCTGTTTAGATAGGTTTTATAAACTGTTTAACTCGGTGCTGGAGTTCTTGAAAGATAAAAATGATGCTTTACGATCCAATTTAATTCAATCCAAAAGTGACATCGCTTACTTGACAGACTTGTTTCAAAAATTTAATGAAAGTGATCTTCAGGTTCAAGGTGATGAAGTGAATTTAATAAAAACAAAATCTGTTATTTCTGCATTTGTGACAAAACTTCTTCTGTACAAACAAAACTTTGGACAAGGGGAATTCAGCCAGTTCTCAAATTTATCAGGAGCAGAAAATAAAGATGAAGACATACTTTCTTATTATGAGCACTTGGATGTTCTCCATTCAGATTTTGATCAACGATTTGATGATATTTTGAAAATGAACATACCTGACTGGATTTTGGATTCTTTTTCAAGTGCAAACACCGAAGAATCTCCACAGTTACAAGAAGTAACTACAAATGATGGAAGTAACTACAAATGATGAATTGAAATTTAAATTCAAAAGTGGCTACCAACAATTCTGGCTGCAAAAGGAGGTCCCTATGGCTTGTCCTGAAATATGGGATGTAATTCAAAAGTTCTTAATTGCATTTCCTTCATCATATTTAGTGGAACATGGATTCAGTGCAGTAACCAATTTATTAACAACAACAAAAAAAGAAACCAATTGCAAATAGTCAATCATGGTGATTTAAGATTACTGCTGATGAAAATAGAGCCAAGGTAAATTGGTAGCAGCATACCAGGTTCATCCTTCTCATTAAGATGATTTCAAATATTTTAACTTTTTTTTGTATTACATTCTATTCTGAGTTCAGTAAATAGTTTCATAATTTCAAAGTTTAGTGTTTCTAATTTACACCTTTCTTTACTATATTTTATGAAAAAGGTAGAAACATTAATACATATATCTTTCTTATTAATTCCTATTAAAATTTTAAAAAAATTAATTTCCGGAGGGCACTAAGTAATATTTTTTCTAGAAAGGGGGCGGTAGGCCAAAAAACGTCTGGGAACCACTGATCTAGGCTTTCACTGGCTTCACTGGTAATATTCCTCTCTTCTAATATTTAGCTTTTGGCTGTCTTTTTTTTATAAGGTCTGGATGGTGTAGTTTATTGATGGTTTTCTTTGGGTTTCTGGCCCTTGTTCTAAATGAGTGTGCTTACTGGAGTAAAATGGGAGAGCTAGGCTCCTTTTTGACCTTTCGTACAATCATCTTAACTGGAGGTCCAAAGACTTTTATTTTTGAGAGGAAGAGTTGTGGCAGAAAGAATAGATGGATAGTGATAGTGATTTTAAAAAGAAGAAAATGTGAATAAAACATTTAAAGATATACAGAGAGCAGAAAAAAAGTTCATAAAAAGACAGGGCAGTGCCAGCTGGCATTGTGTTAAATTGAATAAACATTCTTAAAGAAAAGGTAAGCTGTACATAATAGAAATTCACAATTTCATAAACAATACCCTTTTTATATTCTTTGTGTATTGAAACCTTCATGTTTAAGCCCATAAAAAAAAGAAAGCTATTTTTAAGAGAGACAAGACTATTGGTAACTTTGCAGAGAGGAGTTTCAGTAGAAGGATGAGGTTGGATGCCAGATCACAGAGCATTGGAAGTGAGAACAAGAAAAGTAGAGGTAAACTGTTTCCTACGTAGGAAATTAGTGTTAACCACATTTTACACTGTATTCTCCAATATTTGAGTGGATCTCTGATACCATTAATGTGAGTATTTCTTTCACCAAAGAAGATTGCAACTTATCCATGCCTACCCATTCTGTGGGCCCATTAATTTACCATGAAGGGAATGGTTTAGGGAAGGGAGAGCTGCCCACCCTCATTAGGATATGAATAGAGTGCACAGGGTGTCATCCATTGGTTACTCTTCTATCTCACTATTTGACCAGACTATCTTCTATTCTTTTTAATAAAAATTTTCTTTGAAGTTATCCTTCACACCACTTTTCCTTCTTAATTCTTGATTTCTTTACTTATAACAAAATGTAGTCCGTTCAAACCCTTCATGTACCTCTCCTTTGCTCTATAAGTGACACTCATTTTAATTCTTCAGAGACTCTATGGTTCTCTGATTTGCAGTTATATAACATTTAGAATATAGGTATTATAAAGATGTACCTTTGTTGCCAGAAGTTTGGCATCATTAAAAGAACTTTCCAATTTCCTAAAAGTGATCCTTCCTACTCTAATCTTTTTTATTTCATTCTGGGCCCAACTCATTATTCATTTGCAGTACTTATCCAAGATACATATACACAAAGACATTTGAGCTTTGTAAGTTATGCATCTATCAGCCAGGTAGTACAGTAGACAGAGTGCTCGACCTGTGGGTCTCGACCTTGATCTCTTAATCTCTCTGAGCCTTAGGTTCCATATTTGTTAAAGAAGTATGTTCTAATAGCACTTAAAGTGATTTCCAGATTGTAAAATACCATATGTATATATGGTATTTTACATATATATATATATTACTGTTGTTCATTCTTCATTGATCGGCTGATGTCTTCAAACAAATTCAATTTAAAGCACAAAGTTATCAGCCTTACTCTTTCTACCAGAGTCATCCAAGTCCAGTGGCAAGACAAAAATCAGGGTGACTGGCAATGGTCCAGGATGATGACATTGGCACCTTTGCCATCTGGCCAAGCTTAAGTTCACCACAGTACTTGCTTCCACTGCCTTTATGGCTTTTGGAACAAATTATTCCTATCTACACATTCCCCTGGGGAAGTATTCATATACCTGAGGTAGACATTCCCCTAACTCACCAACAGGTTTGAGACCTGTCAGTTACTCTCATCCTGGTTTAGCCCACCTGGTGAGAACCATGAGCAATTAATATTCTCTGATTGTTTAGATCTGACTTTATTTGGGTGAACAATGTAATTAAGTTCATATGGTTCCTGGGCTTTTGTTGCTAGGTAGACTCCCAAGTATTTTATATTATCTGCAATTATTTCAAATGGAATTTTCTACCTCTATTTTATTGGAAATATATAGGAATGCTGATTGATGTGGGTTTATTTTATATCCTGCAACTTGCTGAAGTCATCATTATTTCAACTAGTTTTTTAGTTGATTCTCTTCTCATCATGTCATCTGCAAAAAATTTCCTCTTTATTCTAATTCCTTCAATTTCTTTTTTTTATTTTATTGCTATAACTAGTATTTCTAGAACAATATTAAATAACAGTGGTAATAATGCGCATCCTTGCTTCAATTCTGATATTACTGGGAAGGTTTTTAGCATATTCCCATTACAGATAAAGCTTGTAGATGTTTTTAGATAGATACTACTTATCAATTTAAGGAAAATTCCATTTGTTCCTATGATTTCTGGTGTTTTTAATAGGAAATGAGTGTTTCATTTTGTCAAAAGCTTTTTCTACACTTATTGAAATAATCATATGGTTTTGTTTGTTTTTGTTATTAATATGGTCAATTATGCTGATAGTTTTCCTCATATTAAACTATCCCTGTATTTGTGGTATACACATGCCTTGTCATAGAATATGATCTTTATGATAATCTGTAATCTCCTTGCTAGTATTTAATTTTAAAATGTATATTAATATTCATTAGGGAAATTTATCCAAAGTTTTGTCTCTGTCTTTGCTCTTCTTGGTTTAGCTATCAGCATCATATTTTTGTCAAAAAAGGAATTTAATAGGATTCTTTCTTTACCTATTTTTCCAAATAGTTTATGTAATCATTGTTATGGCATATAGTATATAGTTTTGCACCATGGTATATAATATGTAGTATTACATAGAAACTGTTCTTTAAATGTTTGGCAGAATTCACTTATGAATCCATCTGGTCCTGGGGAGTTTTTCTGAGGGAGCTCATTAATGGCTTGTTAATTTCTTTTTCCAACATAGTACTCTGTTTCCTCTTCTATTAACCTGAACAATTTACATTTTTGTGAATATATATTTCATTTAGATTGTCAGATTTATTGGCATATAATTTAGCAAAACAGCTCCTAATAATCATATTAATTTTATCTCCTTTGGGAGTGCATTCACCCTTTTCATTTTTGGTATTTTGGTATTACAGATAGACAGACAGATAGATAGACAGACATAGATAGACAGATGATAGACAGTTAGCCAAAAACAATTACCCAGCAAAATAGAGTATACTGCTACAGAGGAAAAATGGATCTTGAATGGTTAGGATGTCTAATGAAAAGATGTGCTACATATAAACTGTGAAGTTCAAGCACAATTAGAGATATATAAAAAAGAGCAAACACAAGTAAACAATCAGAACGGACTAAACAAAGATAAACTGCTTATATTCTAATATGGTAATATGGTACATATAGCCCCTCTGCACCCTTTCGTCACCACAGGTCATAAAGAAAAGCTAATTAGACCATAGGACAGCCAGGTGGCACAATAGAATGCCAGACCTGGAGTCAGGAAAACTCATCTTCGTGAGTTCAAATCGAGCCTCAGAAACATTTACTAGCTGTGTAACCCTGAACACAACACTTAACCCTCTTTACCTCAGTTTCCTCATCTGTTAAGTGAACTGAAGTAACCCTGAGCACATCGCTTACCCTCTTTACCTCAGTTTCCTCATCTGTTAAGTGAACTAAAGAAGGAAATGGCAAACCATTCCATTATCTTTGCCAAGAAAATCTCAAATGGGGTCATGAGGAGCCAAGCACAGCTGAAAAGCAACTGAATCTCTCTGAATTAGATTGTAGGCTTAGGAGGGGTTGCATTATCTTGATGATCTTAAAAGAAGGAAATAGAGGGGAAGAAGAACATGCTGAGGATTGAGAGAAGGAAGGATTATTATCTCGCCTAAAGAGGGTATGCAAACAATCTACAAACAAGGAAGAAGTAGGGGAGCTTCTGATACTTGAACTTCACTCTCATTGAAATTGGTCAAAGGAAGGAGGACTACACATATACAAACCCACAAAGAGTTAAATACAAAATTATTTGAAAATAAGGAAATAGATGGGAAAGGAGAGAAAAAGGAGGGATGGCATTAGAGAGTCTAAATTAGAGTAGAAATTAGTCCTAAACAAAACAAACTCTAAGGATATACAAAAGGTTTTATAACTCTTTTTGAGGTAACAAATAATACGAATCTGAACAGTGACTGGTGACAGGTCCAGAGTACAGTGCGTGACCATGGTACCTTGCGGTCTGACCAAACTCTAAGTCTTCCACTGTATCTGCTTCAGTTGCCTTGATGGCAGTTGGAACAAATTGCTCTCCTTTACTCATTCCATCAGGGGAAGTCTTTATGTGCTTAGGGTAAGATATCCCCCAAATCACTGATGAGTTTGAAACCTGTCTGTTACCTTCAATCAAGTTTATCCTCTCTGTCAAGGGGGTTTTACCAGGGTGTGACTGCTTCCAAGGCTACAGCTTCTTAGAGCCAAAGGTGACAGCCTGGGATGACACATGGACTCCAAAGATTGATGAGCAGCCCTGAAAAGGGTTTGACAAGCCCTCATCCCAGAGGTAATGGTCCTTCTTGAACACCTCCCTACCCTCCAATATAATATAATATTACCATTTCATAGGAAATGAAGAAGCATGGAAAAGCTTACATGAGCTGATAGCAAAGTAAGCAGAAATAGGAAAACAACATATATGACTACAGAAATATAAATGGAAAGAACAAAATGAAACTGAATACTGTGTAATTACAATGACCAAGCTTAGTTCTAGAAAAGAGCAAAGAAAATGCACATCCCTGTATTCCTTGAAGGGAGGGGGCCATCAGTGTATAACACTGCATTTTTCATCAGTTTTGGTGGTTGCTTTTTTTCTCAACTGCCTTTCTCTCTCATACAATTTCATGATGAAATATTTTTACTCCCATTCTTCTTCAAAGTTCCACATTGGCCATTAGTACAACCAGTTCACATCCACATTCTGCCTCTCCATTGCTATCTGAGTGATGATATTCATTTTAAGTTCTTCAAAATATTCAAATATTCCATGTCTTGCTGAGAAACATCAACAGAGAATGTTTGTATGTTTGTTTTTTAATGAGACTGTGTTTCCATAAAAATTTTGGAATCATGAAAGGAATTCAGTAACTTCCTAAAGATAATCTAGCTTGTTATGCTCCTTCTGTCCAACTCTGGGTCCAAAGCAGTATAAATCTCTACTCTCTGTTTCAGATCCACACACTGGTGGAAAAGTCAAGCTCCTGAGTGGTTATAGATCTCAGGAGGTTGTGCAACATTCTGTAGCTTGACATAACCAGTCCAATGTCACCTGAAAACAAAAGCTTCTCACCATGTTACAATACACAGAGAATTCCTTTTCAACTTGGCTCTCCTCTATCACAGGAGCAAACACCTTTGGCAAATATAAATTTCCCAGCTTTATCCCTCTCTTAATGCTGATAATCAGAAGGCCATTGAATAATAATAATGATAATGATAATAACAAAAATAGTTAACATTTATTTCTGGGGGTTGCTAGGTGGCACAGTGGATCCTTGAGCAAATCACTAAATTCTGTCAGTTTTAATCTGTAAAAGGAAGATAATAGCAGCAACAACCTTGCAGGGTTTTTGTGAAGATCAAATGAGGTAATAATTGTAAAACACTTAGCCCAGTGCCTGGCACATAGTTAAGTGCTCTATAAATATTGTTCAGTCCTTTTTAGTCATGCCTGACCCTTTTTGACCTCATTTGGAGATTTCCTGGCAAAGAACTAGAGTTTTTGCCATTTCTTTCTCTAGCTCATTTTGCAGGTGAGGAAACTGAGGCAAACAGTTAAGTGATTTGACTGAGGTTATACAACTAGTAAGTGTCTCAAGTTAAATTTGAACTCAGGTCTTCCTGGCTCCAGGACTAGTATTTGGAGTAATCTGACTGCTTTTCCCACCTTTATTCTCTTATAGTACCATTTTCATTACCTCTATAAGTACATCTGGAATTATGACGTTAGGATTAAACCAATTTATTATAGTAATCTTTATAAGTCTTTTCCAGTTTATTTCCATTTGTTGTCCTTCCATTTTTTCCTTTAAAATCCTGTTTGTTGATTTTGCTTAGTGGGATCACTTGTCAGGTTCTCTTTAAATTGGTTTTTACCTTCTATTCATTGCCTAGCCCTTACCAATCTTCTGCCTTGGAACCAATACATAGTACTGATTGTAAGACAGAAAGTAAGGGTTGTTTGCTTTCTGTTTTTTTAAGGGTTTTTAATTCTATTTTTTGCAATGTACACTTTTAGTGCTTTTCATGTGTAGGACTTGCAAATTATTTTCTTGAAATTTTCATATTGAAGTGTGAGACTTCTGAGTAGTCAATGAACCTTTGTCCTCTTTTTTCCCTAGACATGTTTTCTCATATGTTTCTCATCATTCTTAGAAACTTAAGTCATACATAGTAAATTTTTAATATATACCTTTTATTCACTTTTTGCTAGGATTAAAAAATTTTACATCAATATTCATTATTCATATTGGTCCACAGTTCTTTAAATTGCTTTAAACCTTTTTATTTAAGAATTAAGGCATTTATCTCAGGGAGGGAGTTTGTTGGAGTGTTTTCTGTTACTAAATCCTGTAGATTCCTTTACTAGTATATTCCTTTCTAGTATAAACTTCATTCTCTCCTCTGATAGTGGTAAGAGCCCAGTCAACCAATGATTAGACCACTGCAATAGCCAAATGGCTAATCTCTGCCTCAGGGTTTTCCCCACTTCTTTCTCCCCCACCTAGCTACCAAAATCATCTTCCTAAACCTTAGATCTGATCAAGTCAACCCTCCTATTCAATGGCTCCCAGTCAGATAATAATATCGAATATTATGTGCTCTGTTTGCCTTGTAAAAGGCCTTCACAACTCTGGCCCCTTCCTATCTTCAATCAAAAAGCTTTTCCCAACCCTATCAGTACTAATGCCTTGCCTCTGAAATTACCTCCAAATTATCCTGTATAAATTTTTGTGCGTTTCCCTATTCTCTTCTCCATTAGAAAGTAAGCTTCTTGGAGACAAAGACTGTTTTTCCCTTCCTCAGTATCTGCAGTGCTTTGCATAGAATGTAGCATATAGTAATTGCTTACTGACTTGTTCATTTTTGTCAATTTTTTAAGGATAATTTAAGTAGCAAAGGAATGAAATGCCCTTTAAACAGATCAGAGAATTTACCTATAAATCCACATAGGCTAGGGTATATTTTTCCTTTGTTATTTACTCGTCTATACTTACTTCACTTCATTTTCTGTTTAGATCGAGTTCTAGTTCAGATTCTAATTTGGCTATATCCCATTTTTTGTAATTATCTGTTTTCCTACTATATAATTATGTACACTGGGTTCTGATTTTTTTTCTTTATTGTTGATATTTCGCTACATACTTTTTATTTTGGTCATTTAATTCTTTTTTTTTTTTAGATCAGCTAAAAATTAACTTTGATAGTTTTCTCAAAGAACCAGGTTTCCACTTTTACAATTTTCTAGTCTTTTTGCCTTCTAGTTATCATTATCTAATTGTTTTTTCTTCTAATGCTCAAAATTTCTTTAGTTTGGGCTTATTTGGGGTTTATTTTCTCAGTTCTTAAATTTTTGTATTTAGTTTACTAACCCTTTCATTTTCTTAACATACATTTTCCTATCTGTGTATTATCCCCTGAGGATTACTTTAGTGGCATCCTACAAATTTTAATATGCCTCATTACTTTTCTCTTTCACATGGTAATTGTTTCTATGATGTATTCCTGGAGTTACTTGCTTGTCAGGATATTGTTGTCTCTGTTTAGGTCTGTATCTTTTCCTTGTGTTTCCTATATTAATCATTTTTATTGCTTTATGGTCCATAAAAGATATGTCAAGTATTTTTTATATTTATAACTTCTGTCTAGGGCACAGTATATTTTTATAAAGATGTTAAGAAATATGTATTTTTTAATGTTCCAACTTATATTTTTTTATTTTAATCATTCTATTTAATTTTCCTCTCTTAAAAGTAGAAACATCTCAAGTCTTCCACAATTATTGTTACTACATATGGCATAGCAATTCAATTCACAATAGGTATCATGTCATTTGGTGTATCAACATTTAGTATTAATGTTTCATTCCTTATAGTACTTTTAAGCATAATGTAATTCCCGTTTCCTTTAACATTGTGAATTTTATTTTTGTTGTGTCTGATCCCATAGTTACAACTCTTGCTTTTTTGGAATAACTTGATAAAAAGTAAAATTTTTCCAACTTCTCATTTTCTTTCTGCATTACTTGGTTTTTGTTTCTTTTATGAAACAAATTCTTGTCCTTATTTTCTTATCCATTCTGTCACTCTCTTGTTTTTTTATCCATTCACATTTAAGTCTATGATTGCTAGGCCTATATTTTCTTCCACCTATTTTGTGTGGATTTAATGATCCCTATAACTAATTTTACTGCCACTGCATTCTGATACTCTTCTTTTTCTGCACTCCCCCCATTCTTACTTGCCCTATCCCAAATTTCTTGAATTTACTTAATTTCTCTTTATGTTTCTCCTCTCTTTTGATCCTTCTCTTTCCCTGCCCTGCAAGGTCTGTGGTTTATATCTCCTCTCTCTGCTCCCCAATTTCTTAATTTAAATTACTTTGACAGCCACTCTGATCAAAAAATTTTTATTTGCCTTTTCATTTTTCTCACCTTGTAGTCTATTCTTAATTCTAGTTAATCAAAGACTGTTTAGAATCCAAGTACCAGAGATATAAAGACAAAACTGATAGTTACTGCTCTAAAGGAACTTAAGACTAATAGAGAAAGACAACACATACATTTATAGGGTATATAAAAGATAGCCCTAAAGGGGAAGGCATAATTATTAGCATCTAGAGCAACCAGAAAAGACCTTCTGCAAAAGGTGGCACTTGAGTTAAGCTCTGAAAAGAAACCAGGAACTCCAAAAAGCAGAGGTTAGAAAGGTACTCCAGGAATGGGCATGTGGCAAAAAGATGGAA
Organism: Gracilinanus agilis; assembly: GCF_016433145.1. Lineage (NCBI taxonomy): Eukaryota > Metazoa > Chordata > Mammalia > Didelphimorphia > Didelphidae > Gracilinanus > Gracilinanus agilis. Next base: position 451,674,399 of record NC_058131.1, on the reverse strand, counting down.
GATGTGACTTGGGAGGAAGGTCTAGTGAGGAAGTTAATATAGCTACATCAGAGAGAATGTAGGAGGGTGATATACAAGAAGGTTAAAAAGGCAGGAAGAGACCAGGTTGTAAAGTGCCTTAAAGGAAAGTGTCATTTACATTTGATTCTAAAGGTAATAGAGTTTATTGAGTTGGGACTAGGAGTGACATGGTCAGACTTACACTTTGAGAAAATCACTTTGGCAGATATATAGAAGATAGATTAAAGTGGGAAAGAGATGAGGCAGGAAGACCAATGCATAATGCACAAGTTAGGAAGCTAGTACAATAGATTTCTATTTCTCCAATTCTTAGACTATATAACCTTACTCATTCCTTCTTGGTCATCTCTGTCCTTCATGAGGATAGTTTTTACCAAATTTGAACTTCACCCTCTACCACATTTATTGTATGTGCAAATCTTAACTCCCTCTCCTTTTTTCCTGTTATGTGTTACTCAAAAAATAATAATGATAATCAGTTCAATAGGAATAGTTCAAAATAGTTTAAAAGGAAGCAATATCTTCTGGAGGTGACTGTGTCTCCCAAGTTAAAGATGTAGTCCAAAACCCTTTACTCAAATTTTTAACAATTACTAAGACCAAGTTATCCTGGTTATCCCTTCAGTGCTGAACTCATATATTTCCTCTACAGAGGCAGTAAAATAGCACAGTAAGGAGAACACTGGGCCTGAAGTCAGGTGGGAAGAGTTCAAATTTGAACTACACTCACTAGATGTGTGACTTTGGGCAAATCATTTAACTTTATTTGCCTCAGTTTCTTCAATTATAAAAGAGATAATAGCACTTGTTTCCCAGGGTTGTTGTGTCTCACCTCTCTTCTTTGATATTACTAATTTTTCTACTGTATTGTATGCTCTCACATAGATGTTATTTCATAGGGGATCATAGAATTTAACCCACAGATTATTAATTCAACTTTGCCACTTTGAATCCTCCTGATTCTTTAACTTCCCCTTAAGTCCTGGCTCTTTAGGTCTAATTTGTCCCTTATTCTTTCCTTTGCCTCTCAGCTCAATTTCTTGTCTTTAAACAACAGCCCATGCATATAAGAGAATTGATTTCATTACTTGGTCTTTCCTTGTTAATTATGTTTTTAAGTTCCTTGCCTTCAAAATGTTTGCAAGTAAATTATTCTGCTCACCTCTGAGATTCCCTGAGGAATGTATCCAGTGCCCTAGTTGTTTTGTTTTTTGGTTAAAAGTCTAGTTTTGTTCGCCGATTAGCCTCAGCTTTGTGGACTATCATTTGGGGTTGCAGGTTGATCTTCACTTTGGGAAGTGTCTTATTTCATCCTTACTCTAAGTTCTTATGACACTGAAATAATGATGGGTTTGTCAAATTGGCATTCCCTTACAGGTGATAGTTTTACTTTGTAATATATGTTGTTTGTTATTGCAGTTATGAAATTTCACCCACTACTTGCATGGGAGTTTTTATAAGGGGGTGATCTGTGGGTTTAATCATCAGTATTTTGTTTTCTGTATTCAGACATTCTGGGAAGTTTACTTATAGTATTTCCTAACATATGGGCATTCAGGTGTTTTAGTGTTTCTTTTTTTTTAATCTATTATGTTCTTCTGAAAGATCTCTATTCCCCAAGTTATTTCTGTGAATCTTGTCAAGATCAGTTCTATATCATGCTATTTTTTTAATGGTGTGCAGAGTTCTAATTGCCAATCTAATAGTATTCTTAATACTTTATATTAAAGAATTTTATCTCTTTTAAATCAGTCTCAAGTTTCTTGATGAGATTTAAGAAATGCATAGGCTTTCCTTTTGAACTGAGGAATTTTTGTGCATGTCCCTTCGTAGTATATTGTTTGTGCACTGTATTCTGGCCTTTCCTTGCATTTTTATTTCATTTTTTCCTTTGTCCTTTTATTGGTTTATCTGCACAAGAGCTAGGTTTTTACTAACTTTTTTCTCCTAAAATTCTGGTGATTTAGTTTCCCTCTTCAATACTGGATTTTTGTCTCTGGTTTTTTTTCCTCACTCTTTGGCTCATCCCCTTTCTGCTACTGTATAGTAGTCATCTTCCTTGTGTTTTTGGAGGCTCACTCAGGGCCTTTGGGAGAAAAGACTAGACACAACTAGGTTCCCTTCCCATGGTCTCATTTTCTACTGTCCATATCTTCCTTAATTGACTTCCCTTTCTTTTGAGGAGTATGCAGAATTACTGCCTTCCATTTCCTGTAGGTCTAGGATATGGAGTAACTCAATCAGTCACTGCCAATAGGGTATGAGGCAGGATCTCACTAGTGACAATGAAGCATAGCCATTGAGAATCTCAAAGGCTAAATATTCATCTTGACACTGAGTTTTATAGTAAGGATTCCTTTTGGGTGCAGATTGGACAAAATGGATAATAAGTCCTTTCTAATCCTCAAATTTTGTGATTCTGTTAAGTTTTATACACCTCCAGTGTGAGGTATGGATTAGAGGAAAAAGAACCCTAAGAAATCTAAAGTTCTCAGTTGTTTTTTCATAATATTTTTTTATTTTGTGTGTTGTTTCAATAACATGGATTCATTTTTTTTAAACCCTTGTACTTCGGTGTATTGTCTCATAGGTGGAAGATTGGTAAGGGTGGGCAATGGGGGTCAAGTGACTTGCCCAGGGTCACCCAGCTGGGAAGTGGCTGAGGCCGGGCTTGAACCTAGGACCTCCTGTCTCTAGGCCTGACTCTCACTCCACAGAGCTACCCAGCTGCCCCCCCCATGGATTCATTTTTAATTCCTCTAACATTTTTAATTCTATCTTCTGAGTTTGAAGGGCTATAGAAATTGATGAAGAAAACTATACCACCTTGCAGATTAAATCATTCTTGTCTGTCACTGTTATTTTTTAATAGTCTATATTTAAACCAAGATGATTCAACTTTTCTATGCTTAGAAACAAAGTTATAAATTATTTAGGAAATATTAATACAAATAACAAATGTGTCTTTTGGTAAGAATATAAGTTTATGATTATATACTAATTTTAAAATTAAATTGGTTGTTAGCCCAAGTTTCAGAATATCACCTATACTTTCAGCTTTTGCTGTGAAATACATTTAATAGTCTATATGTAGCCATTCTCATAAAGAGAAAACAGGGGAGGAAATAAAATTTGATGGACTAACTGAACAAAAGTAATAAAGGTTAAAAGGCTGATAATTTTTAAATATGTCTTACTATCCACTTAAAAATCCTTATATACAATTTCTCCATACCATGCAATTAAAGACATTTCAGTTTTTCAAAATTTCAAAGGAAATCATGATACAAAGTACTCCTTTTTGAGAAATAGACTTAAGTTTTCTAAGAAATAAACAGCAGAGAAAACAGTCACATAGACTCATTATGGAAATACATCCCAGGATTTAGAGGTGGCATGACTGAGTGGATAAAGAGTGGGACCTGGGACCAGGAAGACCTGGGTTGAAATCCAACCTCTAAGACATACTTGGTTATATGATTGGTTAAGTCACAATCTCTCAGTGAACTATGCAACTCTCCTAAAACCAAGTTGCAGAGTTCCCTATATCACAAAAAATTACAGCCCTAGTCCCTATCTCATATAAAAGACTAAACAAGTCATTCATTGGTAATGACCTTATAAAGTCACATTTAGAATTTAGGATGTTATTGGTCACCTACTATTAAATACATACAAAAAGTGTCCAACCCTGGAGCATATATACAAAGACTATATGAATACTATGCTGCTCTTAATATGAAGAATATATTTTACTTTTACCACTGAATTTCCTAAAATTACCTAAGTCCTAAACTAAAAAAGTACTCTGTTTAAGTATATGATTTTAGGGTCATAGAATTATTTTGAGTGAGAAGAGAACTTAGAATCTATCTAGTCTAATCATCTCATTTTAGAGTGGAGGAAAACTGAGGTCTGAGGAGATTGTGACTTACTCAAGATAGATCATGGTAGCAAGGTGATAACCCAGCTCCTCTGACTGACCCATTCAGTGCTCTTTCAAGCATTCCATGTTGCCAAAAAGAAAAAGAAAAAACCTCAGTGACAGGTAAAAAGGCATGCAATATTTCAAAAAGAATTATAGCATTAAGATTTCAAAGTCAAATCCCCATGAAAAGAAAATTTATAGTTCATAGTCATTGACTCATTTCCTTGGATGATTCAACTTTGTGGCCTTAAAGCTAAATCCTTTAAACCTGTGCAAAAGCATGCATAACTTTAATACCACAAAACTAGTCTGTATGTAACTTTCAAAAATTATATTCACCTGTAAAACATCTTTATCTTTTTGAATAATGATTCACTATTAATTTATTTAACTTCCAAACAACTTACAAAAACTACACATATCTCTGAAAACACTTTTTTCAAAATTAAGACAAGGTATAATTTTTTTTCCTTTCTGAAAAACCGGAGTGATTTTTTCATTATTCCTAAGACAGTTTCCTAGAAAATGCATTTTTTCCCTTCTTTTTTATTCTCCAACCTTTTTTGAGGAAAAAAATTCAAATAACATGCATTTGTATATATTTTAGTATTCTTTCTTGTATTAAAATACATAAATGCTCATTAAGGGTTTCTATTTAAGAGAACTAGCTGAAAATTAAACATTTGTTTGGCTGTATCTGTTTCCTTATTGACTTAATTCAAAATTTTACCTAATCTAACACAAAGTACAGACCCATGAAGAGAACTAAAACTGAAAAGTAGCACATCTAAGGCATGTTTATACATGTACTTGACACCTAGCCAAATGTATAAACGGAAACGCCATACAACTGGAAGAACTAGCCAAGGACACAAGATTCAGGCATCACAAGTACTGTCATTGCAGGGAAAGTGTAATTTTCAAACCATGTTTACTGTCTCTCTAAGATGCATTTTCAAGTTAAATATGTCACCCTTTTAAACAAGTGAGGATGGTCAGTATCAAGTGCTTATGTTGAAAGGCTGAATTCCTCTATTTTTATCCTACAAGCTTTGATGAGATAAAGGCAGGATAAAGGGAAATGTAAAGCTGACACAAGCACATTGTGGGATCATCCATTTTTTTAAAGCCTACTCCTCTCCAAAAAAGGCTTCTCTTTGGTGACATACAAACTAGACAAAAACTGGCAAATTAGCTTCCAAAGGGGGTAAAAAAAAGTTCTCAACAGTCCCAACTTCCCTTCATAAAGGAAATAATTTGTAAAATGAAATATTAGTATTTAGACATTATTTCTATTATAGTTAGTGAATGAGCATCCAAGACGACATTTAAAGCACTTTATCAAGACAAAAGACCTGCTACTACCAGAGCATCTAAAACAATGGAAGCCTCAGATCTAAGACAAAGTTCTAATTAATAACAATTTCAAGGAGTCTGTTGGATTTATTTTCTGTCTTAGCATTAATTCTTCTTTTTTTAAAACCCTTACCTTCTGTCTTAGAAATTGACACTAAAGTATTGATTCCAAGGCAGAAGAGCAGTAATTAGTAATTAGCAGGCAACTGGGTTTAAGTGACTTATCTAGTTTCAGAGCTGGGAAATGTCTGCAGTCACATTTGAACCCAGGACCTCCCATCTCCAGGTCTGATTCTCTGACAACTGAGCCACCTAGATGCCCCCTTGGCATTAATTCTTTTAAATCCTACTATTGTGTTTATATATTTTTATTTAGATATATATTTAGATATATATGATATATAACATACACATGCATTATATTTGTATATGGGTATACATGTTATATATGTAAACAGTATATAAATATACACATTGTATAATATATGATATGTGGCATATACATGTATGCTATATACATAATATATGCATAACTATTTAGATGTATGTATATATTCAAATTTATGTAGTCACATGTACATATGTGTATATGTATGTTGTGAATTATGATATTTAGAAATAGAGAATAGTGATATGCAGATTTATATATTTTTATACACATTTACATGTATATGTTCTAAATAGGTACATATACATACACATTCCTATATTTGTTTCAATATTATCTTGTGTTTAGCAATTCCTCCAACTGGTTGGTTCCTCCTAAAACTTCCATTTCGGGCAGCCTTTTCTTTCTTCTCTCCAGACTCCACAACTAACTCCTGACGCTCCTCATTAGATGGAAGATCCTAGATTCAAATCTAGCCTCAAACACTTTCTAGCTGTGTAAGCCAGGGCAAGTCACTTAACCCCAATAGGGGTTAGCCTTTACTATTCTTCAGCTTTAGAACTGATGCTTAGACAGAAGATAAGGGTTTAAAACAAAGGAGTAGTAGCCTTAAGTGAGAGGTGAAGAAGGCCTGAACTAAAACAGAAGATAAGGTGTTTTTTTTTTAAAGTTTTTTCATTCTCCCTGAAAACCTTAACTACAGAAAACTCTCTGGACACCATATTTCAAGAAATCCCCAAACTGCCCAGATCTATTAGAACCAGAAGGCAAAGAGAAAACGGAATCTACCAATTGCCTCCTGAAATAAACTCCAAATTGAAAACACCCAGGAATGTTATAGCTAAAATTCAAGTCAAAGGTAGCCAGAAATAAATATTTCAAATAACAAGGAACTATAGACACAAAACTATACTGCAACTACAGAGGAGGGAAAAATCTGGGGATACAGCATTTCAAAGGTCAAATGATAAAGCCTTAAAGCAAAAAATAACAACCTACAAATCTAAATGTAGTTCTCATTTTTTAAATTCTAAACTTAAACATCAAATAAAATGAACATATATATATTAACTTTGTCTTAAACTAATAATCCTCATCATTTCTTACAGTAAAATAACATTCCATTACATTTATATATACTATAATTTATTTATCCATTCCCCAACTATAACTGCCTTATTTTCCATTTTTCTGTCACTACAAAAAGTATTTATTGTATATATTTTCTCTTTCTTTGATCTCTTTGAGGTAGAGGCCAACTAGTAGTGTTACTACATCAAAGGTAAATACCACTTAGTGACTTTTTTGGTTGTGACTACATACTGCTTCTTGGAATAGCTGAGTCAATTTTGAGGGTCATTTTTGTGAATCTAATGAATATGAAAAGAGAGTCTGAGTTGTTTTAATGTGCATTTCTCTAATTATTAGTGATTTGGAGCATTTTCTATGCTTATTGATAGTTTGGATTCCTTCCTCTGAATTCATATTCTTTGACCATTTATTTACAGGAGAAATATTTCTATTCATATAAATTTAAATACATTTCTATAGACATCTTTTATATTGAACTTTTATCAGAAAAACTTGTTGCAAAGATTTTTTTTTCTAATTAAGTGTTTCTCTTCTAATTTTAACTACATTAATTTTGTCTGTGCAAAAACTTTTAAATTTTATTTAACAAAAATAGTACATTTTCTTTTGTAATTCTTTCTATACCATGTTCAATTATGAACTCCTCTATCTATAACTGTAATTATAATAATAAATAATAAGGTCCTTCCTTGGTCTGCTAATTTATAATGAGACTGCTTCAGAGAACCCTAAGAAGCAAAGAAAGCTTCTTTAGAAAGCAAAGGGAACAGAACTATAAGAACAATCTATATATTTAACAACATGGTAAGGAAAAGAAACTTTAACAGATATGAAAATTCTGACTAAAGTAAAAATCACAACTTTGGAAGATGAATGAATGAATGATGAAGCATACTTTCCTGGTGACAACTCTGGGTGAGATGTAAGTGCTACTATTATCTCCACTTTATAACTGATAAAACTGAGGCAAAAAGAGAACAAGTAATTTGCCTAGCATCACACAACTAATAAGTGGTATCTGTATCTAGATTTGAACTCAGGTGTTCCTGATCCCCTGTATCACCTAACCGCCAGAATGCTTCTTACTCCCTATCGCCATATCCAGACTCTACCCTTTATCTCCATCATTTAGTAACCTTTCCATATTTACAATCCAATCAAGATTCTGGTAGTTGTTATCTATTGACCTCTAAAACATTCCTTCCTCTGACTTCATAGTCTTTTCCCCCTCTCTAAAACCTGCCTTGATACTTGTGAACTTCAACATACATATTATATGGATACTCCCTCTAACTTCCCAATTCCTAAATTTACTTATTTCCTAGAACCTACCCCTCCACTCCAACTGAGCTACACACAGAGATGGTCATACCCTTGATTTTGCCATTAATCATGTATTCTACTTCCATGCTCAAGAATTCTGAAACTCCTTTATTTGATCACAATCTTTCATCCTTTCGTGGTCTTACAACTCCCAATTCTATTCTTCATCCTCACTGTGACCTCCAATTTTTCTCTTCCCTCCTCAGTTCTTCCCCAAGCCATCACCCTTGCACTGACTATATTTTCCTTCTTTCTTCAAGTTGGTCCTTTGGAGAACCAGTTTACCTCGAAGCTATTTTTCTTCTTTTGATTCCTTTGTCCCCTTATCTTATTGACAATCTTGCCCTATTATACCAGATATCTGGATTATTCTTTGTCTTTGATCCTCTTCATATGCTGATGAATGGAGCAAGAGAAAATCACAAAACTATGGGAACTGGGATTACTACAAATTTGTTACTTAATCCCAACTGAACCTTCATTGTAGCAAAGCATTCCTTTTACACCTCCCAAATCAATTCGCTATCCTACTTACCACACCAACTCTTCTGTACCTTTTCATCCTCCCTTCAAACTTCTTATGGTTCCCTTTCTCAAATGAAAATCTTACCTCACATTTCGCTGAAAAAAATTGAGACCATTCACTAAGAGCTCCCTCTTTTCCTCTCCTCCTATCATATTGCCCAGATGCCTTCAGCAACTATTTCCCCCTTCACCCTAGTCTTACATAATGAGGTAGCCCTTCTTCCCAAAAGAAATCTGTGTATGCGAGTGATCCCTTTCCATCCCATCTTCTCCATTAGATTATTCTTACTCCCCCAATCATCAATCTGACCACTGCCTATAAACATAATATCCATGTCTTCCCTATCCTCAAAAAACTTGCTTATTCCAACTATCCCTGCTAGCCATCATTCTCTCTCTCTTGTTTTTGACTAAACTCCTCTGAAAGACTGTCTATACGGTGCCACTACTTCCTTTCCTGTTACTCTCTTAACTATCTGCATTCCCACTTTCACCATCATTCAAATGTAACTGTTCCCTACAAAATTACCAGTAATCTCTTAATTGCCATATATAATGGCTTTTTCTCAAGTCTCATCTTTTTTAACACTTCTACAGCCTCTACAATTTTCTCCTGATTCTTTTCCTATCTTTCTGACTATTCCTTCTTGGGTTCTTTTGATAGATTTTCATCCAGCCCATGCCTGCTAACAGTAGATGTCCTCTAAAACTCTGTCCAGACTCTCTTCTCTACTTCCTTTATAATATTTTATTTGGTGATTAAATTAGCTTCTATGTATGCGATTATTACCTTTTTACTGTGATTCTCAGATCCATATATCCACCCTAACCTCTCTCCTGACTTCTAGTCTCTCATCTCCAACTGCCTCCTGGACATCTCAAACTGGATATATTATAGTTATCTTAAATTCAACTCATTATCTTTGCCCTCAGATCCTTCTGTATTCTTAACTTCCTATCACTGTCAAGAATATCACCATCCTAGTTATAGCATAGCTGTCATCTTTGATTCAACTCTCACCTCATTCACTCCTCTGCCACTACCACCATCTTGGAATAAACCTTCATCACCTCATGCCTAGATTATTGCAATAGATTACTAGTAGGCCTTCCTGACTCGTCTTTCCCACTCTAGTCCTTCTTCCATTCAGTTATCAAAGTAATTTTCCTATAGCATAGGTCTAACCATGTCACTCTTCTATTCAATCAACCCTAGTGGCTTCTATTGCCTCAGAGATCAAATATAAAAAGCCTCTTTTTCTCTTTTAAACTCCTTCATAACCTGTCCCTTTCTCACCTTCCTCCCCTCCACATACTCTTGAGCAGTGTTGTCAATCTCAAATAGAAACTGGGGCTGATAACCTAAGCAGAAGGATCTCTGCACACACATAGTAACCTGGATTTTAAAGGTTTTTTATTTTGTTAAATATTCCCTAATGATATTTTAATGTTTCAAGAGTGTTGCCCTGGGGCTGAGCATTTGACCCTGTTCTATAATACAATGACTCTGACCTCTTTGTTTTTCACACAAATCACTCCATCTTCCAATTTTAGTCATAACTTCACTGGTTGTCCTCATATTTAAAATTCTCTCCCTTCTCCCCTCTACCTCCTTAGCTCCTCTGGCTTCCTTCAAGTCTCAGCTAAAATCTCACTTTTTGTACAAAGACTTTCAATTTCTCTCTTACTGCCTTCCTACTAGGATCATCTCTTATTTATTATTATATACTACATAGTTATTTGCATGTTGTCTCCTCCCCACATTAGACTGTGAGTCAAAGAGACAGGAGAGAGAGAGAGAGAGAGAGAGAGAGAGAGAGAGAGAACAAAATCAATGCAGTAAGAATAAGAATGGAAATATTTAACTGAGAATGAAAATCATTGAAGTGAGTTTCTCTAAAAAATCAAGAAAGTAAGAAACTGATAAAACATATAACAACAAAAGCCATTTCCCAATAGGTAAATGATCAAAGGATAAAAATAGGTAGTTATCAAAAGCAAGTTATCAGAATGCCTGCCCTTTGATCCAGCCATACCACTGTTGGGTTTGTACCCCAAAGAGATGATAGATAAACAGACTTGCACGAAAATATTTATAGCCGTGCTGTTTGTGGTGGTAAAAAACTGGAAAATTAGGGTATGCCCTTCAATTGGGGAATGGCTGAACAAATTGTGGTATATGCTGGTGATGGAATACTATTGTGCTCAAAGGAATAATAAACTGGAGGAATTCCATGTGAACTGAAAAGACCTCCAGGAATTGATGCAGAGCGAAAGGAGCAGAGCCAGAAGAACATTGTACACAGAGACCAATACACTGTGGTAAAATCGAATGTAATGGACTTCTGTACTGGCAGCAGTGCAATGACCCAGGACAATTCTGAGGGACTTATGGAAAAGAACACTACCCACATTCAGAGGAAAAACTGCAGGAGAGGAAACACAGAAGAAAAGCAACTACTTAAACACATGGGTTGATGTGGACATGATTGGGGATGTAAACTCAAAATGATCACACCAAAGCAACTATCAATAATATGTAAATAAGTCTTGATCAATGACACATGTTAAAACCAGTAGAAATGCATATCAGCCATGGAAGAGGGGGAGGTGGGGGGGGGGGGAGAAAGGGAAAGTAAGAGCATAAATCATGTGATCATGTTAACTTTTCTAAAAAATAAGTATTAATAAATGTGACAAAAAAAAGCAAGTTATCCACTATCATATGAAATTTCTTTAAAACCTCCAAATCACTAAGAAAAATGCTCACTAAAATGATCTTGAAGCTACACCTTTGAAAAAGGTGACAAAAAAAGGAAAATTACAATTGTAGAACATGTGGGAAGAAAGGCACATTAATGCTCTGCCAATGGAATAATGAAATTAGTCCAGTCTTTATAGATAGCAATTTTAACCTTACTCAGAAAGAAGTAACTTAATTGTGTATACCCTTTCACTCAGTGGTATCACTACTACTATGCCCCCCAAAGATAACAAGGGGTAAGAACTCATATGTAAAAATTATTTATAGCAGCAGTCTTTGTTATAATCAAGAACTAGAAGTGCTTGTTCATAAATTAGGAAATGTGAATGGATTTTATGCCTTAAGAAATTAAAAATGAACAGATTCAGAAAAGCCAGAGAAAACTTGTATAAACTGATATAATGTGAAAAAGTAAAAACAATTTATAATTACAATGTAAAGAAAAATCTGTAAAAGACTTAAGAATTATGATCAACCTGATATTGTAATTATGACTCCTGAAAATAGATAATTAATCATGCTTTCCATCTCCTGGCAGAGATGATGGACTAGAGGTGCCAAATGGGACTTACATTTTTTTACATGGACAATATATGGATTTTAAATTTTTTATTTATTTAAAGAAGGACTTTCATTTCTTTTATGGGGGGAGGAATTTCAGAGAGATTTGAAGGGAGTGGGGGAAAGTAACGACAATGATACTAAATGAAAGAAAGAAAAGAGGATCAATAAATCATTAAAAATAAGAAAAGTTCAGAAAGGGCCACAAACAGTGCACTGTTAGAACTACCATGTTAAATTATAAATTAGATAGATAGATAGATAGATAGATAGATAGATAGATAGATAGACAGATTTTAAACCCTTACCTTCCTTTTTACAATCAATACTGAGTATTGGTTAGAAGGCAGAAGAGCAGTAAGGTGTAGGCAATGGGGGTTAAGTGACTTGCCCAGGATCACACAGTTTAAGAAGTGTCTGAGGCCACATTTGAATCTAAGATCTCCCATCTCTAGACCTGGCTTTTACTACCATGAGAGATAGAGATAGGTATAGATTTTTTTTTTAAAGACTAGGCTCTACATGGTATAGAGGTAGAACTTCTTATGACTATGGGGAAGTCACTTAACTGCTTTCTGACTCAGTTGCCTCATTTGTTAAATAGGACAATAGCAACTATTTCTCAAAATTTTTTGTGAGGACAAAATGAAATATTTGTAAAGCCTTCATAAAATTTATAGATTCTAGTTATTGTCATTCTTATGATTACTTTTATTATAAATTTTTTTGCTGTTCTTTGTATCAGGAAATAGTCACTTTTTTTTGTCAAGTTCACCCAATAGGGAAGGACCTCAGATATCACCTAGTTCAGTGGTCTTCAAACATTTTTTTATTGCTTATCCCATCATTAAAAAAAATAATAATAACCACATCCTGCAACATAGGTACATTTGCTTATTTATACTACTTTATTAAATAGTATAAATATATAAATTACAAGTATATAGTATATACAATCTATTACACAAAAATTGACATTCTAAAAGGATGAGATAAATAGGACATAACATTTGATCCTAGAATCAACAGGGAGTTTATTGAATAGGGGTGTAACATAGTCTGTCTGACTGCACTTTGTAGAGAAATCTCTAGCCACAGGGGTGTGAGTTGGAGAAGGGAGAGACGAGGCAAGGGGAATAGTTATGAGTTTATTAAGTACTCTTGGTAGGAAATGATAAACACATAAATTAGGGTGGTGCCTATGGAGGTAGAGAAAAAGACCAATATAGGGGAGGCTTTGGAAAAAGAAACAAGATTCAGCAATTGATGTGATATTTCTGAGGCAAAGGAGAGTGAGATGCTAAGGATGACACTAAAGTTTCTGACTCAAAAAATATGGGTAACTTTGGGAACAATTGGGAAATTAAAAAAGGAGGATCCATCTGGGGAGGGGGTGTGGGGCTGGGTATAAGGTAAAGTGGCCTACCATTGCAATTCATCTGTGCCAGTGACTCACTTTGTCCTACTCTAGAGCTAGCCAGGTGAACAATGGATTGGAACACTGGACCTGCAGTGAGAAAAACCTGGGTTTTAGTTGTGTGACCCTGGGCAAGGGGTCCTGCCTCAGTTTTCTCAACTGTAACATGGAGATAATGATGACATATTTGTAAAGCATTTAGAACAATGCCAGCATCATAATAAATATATGCTAGTGTGGACTTTTACCAGTCACTGCCAGGACAGTGCCTGCCAATGTAGCTGTCAGATAACTAACTACCCAGAAGGGTGGTCTGAAGCTTGCATAGCAAAGTATAGAAGGATAACAGTAGGTTTGATTGTGTTAGAAAAAAGCCCCAGATTGGCTATTACAGAAAGGTAGAATGGGTCATCTTCCTATACTCCAAAACATATACTCCCAGGGTTCATGCTGCAGCTCCCTCCCCCAAAGATATTCAGTAGGGTCCTCTTATCTGCAACTTAGCTTTCTAGTTACTTAAGTACCAGAGGTCCCCAGCAGCAGAAGTCTGACCCTCTCTTCTGCTTGTGGTTGGGTTTTCTTCCCCCCACTTTCACTTTTAAAGAGTTTTTGTGAGTTGAGGGACAGGAGTGGGGAGACAGGCACATATATGGGGTCAGAAGTTGTTTGCTTACATCCTATCCCTGGTAGGTCCTGGAACAAACAAATGTATATCCCAAAGGTAAAGGGCCCTACTATAGTCTAATACCTATGTTTAATGTGAGGAAATTGTAATTTAATGAAATTATGAATTAGAAATGGGGCTACTATTAAAATGTTTCTTTAAGTCAAGACTTCAGTGTTAAGAACAGAAAATAGCAATGTGAAACTATACTAAGATAATTATCTAGTTTTAACAAGCCCATAAAGACAGATATGATATAGTAAACAAAACAGTCAGGAAAAACTGGGTTCAATATTTGCTTCAGATACATGCTATGCAACCATGGGCAAATCATTTAAATCCTCTATGCTCCAGGCAACTTTCTAAAAAATGTAAATTACAGAAAAGTTGCCACCTAGAAAGAGTTTCCCACAACCAATTAAATCACAGGTATGAAAAAGGGAAAACTAAATGAAAACAAAAGGACAATGGACATCTAACTGCCTTATCTATTACTTGTAAAACTGGACTATAAACCTAGGATATCTTATATTCTATCTACACAATTTTAAAATGAGCATTGCCTAGTTCTTTGAATTACATGATAAATAGGAAATAATTGGCAGTATGAACAAGAAAACATTTCACCAGTACAGAAAAAGAAGGGATATGTTAGGTATGACAGGGCATACCTATAATATCAGTTATGGGGAAGGCAGAGATTGGATGATTTCTTGAGCTAGAGAGTTCTAAAATGCACGTATACCAGGTATCTAAGCTAAATTCAGCATTAATAGGGTGAGTCCCTGGGGACAGGAACCACCAAATTGCCTAAAGAAAAGTGAGAAGTAGAATAGGTCAAAGCACCTGTGCCAATCATTGTTATCAGGTCTGGGAGTAGCTACTGTACTTCTAAGGGAAGGGAAGGGGAACAATGTAAGTACTTGGTCCTTAGCATTACTTTTAAATAATGTATCATTTTCTCTTTATATATTTTTATATTTTTAATATTTATTTTATTTTTATATATTTATATATACACTTATATATAAATAAAGCTATATTAATTTATATATCATTTCTCTCTAAGGAGACCCTTCCCTGAAGAATTCTTTGCACATGGACAAAAGGAACTATGTGAACAGAGATATACTAGCTTCAATTTTGTTAGCTTTCCTTGGTCTTTGAACAACAGTCATACAGTCCATTGCTGGATCCATACTAAAAGTCTTTCC
The DNA here is from genome assembly GCF_016433145.1 of Gracilinanus agilis. Taxonomy (NCBI): domain Eukaryota; kingdom Metazoa; phylum Chordata; class Mammalia; order Didelphimorphia; family Didelphidae; genus Gracilinanus; species Gracilinanus agilis. The sequence continues at coordinate 451,659,146 of NC_058131.1, read as the reverse complement.
AGTTTGTAGAACTTTCTAGGCTTTACGCTCCATGGGGCATAGCATTCAAGAGGGCCACTGTTACATGGTGATTAGAGGATGGACTCCACAAGGCTTACTATTATGTAGATAATTCACACACCTCTGATATGAACCTAGTCTAACTCTGGAGCTCCAGTCTCTCATCAACAAATACTTAGTAGATATTACCAAATAACCCAATGGTCTCTCAAATCTAGTTTGTCCAAAATAGAACTTTATTTCTCCTCCAAAACCAATCTTTCTCTTTATTTAGTTTCCTTAACTATGTCAAAGGTACCAACATGAAAATAGGTTCACAAGTCACTCTCAACTCTTCACTCTCTTTCCCCAACTACTATCCAGTCACCAAATCTTGTCAAATGATCTCTTCCATCTCTTGAAATCCTCCCCTTTTCTCCCCACAAAATGGCCACCAGCCTATTTCTGTACTCCATCACCTCATAATCTTCTACATGATCTTCCTGCTTCTGATTTCCCCTATCCTCCATAATAACTGCCAAAAAGATATTTCCAAACCACAGATCTGACCATTACTCCTCTACTCAGAAAGCTTCAATGACTCCTTACTGATCATAGTAGGAACCACAAAGGTTATCAAATCCAACTGCTTCATTTTATAAGCAAGAAATATAAGTTCCTTTGTTACACTGGTGCCAGATTATGAAGGGTTTTTACATGCCAATCTTTCCAGACTGATTTCAAATTACTTCCTCCAAGCACTCTACAATCCAGTCAAACTAGTTTGCTTGCTATTCCCTAAACTCAATATTCCACCTCTTACCTGTGTGCCTTTTGTGTGGATGGAATCTCCCATACTTAGAATAGATATTCTCCCTCATTTCTTTTAGAATCCCTAACTCCCTTTAAGATTTAGCTAAAAAGATACCTCCTACATGACTTTGCTCATCTCCCCAGTTGTTCAGGTCCTCTCAACACCCTCAGGTGGTATATACATATCCATGTATGTGCTGCATCTCCCCATCTCCAATAGAACATAAGCTACATGAGAACAGGTTTCATTTGCCTTTGTATGCCTAGTACCTTGAAAATCTTATGTTTAGTAAATGTTTATAGATACATTGAAGTTCAAGATAAAAAATATTGCTGCCACAATGATATATAAGTGTATCATTATAAGCAGCTTATAAAAATTGCTATAAAATAGGGAATAAATTTATTAAGGAGGCATCCTGTTATATTGGAAAAGCTTCACAATTACAAGTCCAATACTCTGTTTCAATTCTAATACTTTTGTAACTTTGGAAGAGTTATATGCCTGAAATAAGTTTCTTCATCTGTAAAGTAGAGATAGTATCACACAGGAACAAGGGAAATATACTTTGTAAGTAAAATGTTTAAATGGGGACTGCTCTCATATATCTGAATATTAACAGGTGAATTTTTCATATTTCTGGTATTTGGCAACTGGTATTCATTGTTCTTTGTCTTTCTTTCTTGAAAAGGTCCAATGACATTAAGAGGTGATATCTTGAATTGCTCATTAATTGGATTTAAATGAGGCAGAGTTGTACAAAGTTGTCAGCCTCACTCTCCCAGAATTATCAAAGTCCAGTGGCAAGACAAAGTTAGAATGTCTAGTGATTCATCTTTGATGTTTCACTAAGCTCCAAGTATTCCACAGCACCTGCTTCAGCCACCTTCATGGCCAGTTCCATGGGGGGACGTCTTCTAATGGACTTCTCCCTAACTCATCAATGGATTTGAGGCTTGTCAGTTACCTCAACCTGATTTAGCCCATCTTTTAGCCCAGTTTTACCAGGGTATGGCCACTGAGCATGCTATAGCCTCTTGGAGCCACAGGTGAGAGTTGGGTAAAAGGTAGACACCAAAGGTAGATGAGCAGCCCTGAAAAGGGCTCAGCAAAGCCTCCACACTAGATGTGCATACCCCATACACTCCAGTACTAGGCAGCAACATCTAAAAATAGAGATCAGAATAATGGCTAGAATTTCCCTTACTCTGTGAAGACACAATATTATTTTACTGAGACTCCCCAAAGTAAACTAACATGTAACTGAGTCAGATCATCAGTAATAAAGAACAGGCAATAATTCATAGTGCTAGATTTCACTAAACTCTTCCCTCATTAAAAGTAAATCCACTGGTAGGATTTTCTCTTTAAAATGATCTCTAATATAAGATGAATATCCCTTTTAAAAGTTCTATTACAAATTTTATTTCACACATCTTTTCAGAAAAGTACACTAATTTCATAAAATCAAAAGATAGTTATCTATTTATAAAGACATATACACAAGTAAAAAGAACTTTTTCAGTTCATTTATAATAGCCTATACTAGACAAAATCTACCAAATATTCACCTTTCATTTCTTTTCACATACACTGCTCTAATATACTATAGGCACTCAATGTATATATTTGTTAACTAACATCCTATTTCTTTTACTTCTGGTAATAAAGACATGGGGAAGTAGAATTCCTGCCAAAGTTCAGGTAATTTAAGCCCATCACTATTCTCTTATGACTATGCTGGCAGGTCTATGATCTCATTTCTGACCTTCCGATCTATTTCATTTCTGTCCAGGTACTCTGCAGTATACTCCAACGATGATATTTCTACATCTACTGACCTTCGCCCAAAAGCTCTCCCTTCTAATTCCTTAAAATACAGCTACTTAATAACATAATATGCAACATTGTAATATAATATGTAATACTATATATACTATATAGCTAGAGGAAGTATAAATTTGTAAATAAAACTCCTCAATCTCCCTTTTAAACTTGCATTGGCTCAAGTCCTGCCTTTGCAATATGGTTTTGTGAGTATGGGCAAGTCAGTTCACTTCATTCCCCTTTGCATCAACAGAGGAAGTTGCTATGTTCCTCACACCAATGATATCACAGGTCCAGACCAAAAATAAACAAAACAAAATTTGAAAATAACTAATTTTTTTAAAGAAGTTCGATGTTGGCAGTACTGAGATCAAATGGTTAACTACAACCTTAATTGTTTGTTTATACTGGGTGTATGCTTAAAAGAGTATGACAGTAAAGGAAAATGATAAATGTTGGAGGTGGTGTGGCAAAATTGGGACACTAATGCATTGCTGGTGGGGTTGTGAACTGATCCAACCATTCTGGAGGGCAATTTGGAATTATGCCCAAATGTCTTTAAAAGAATGCATACCCTTTGATCCAGTACATGGTCTATGTTCCAAAGAATTTTTTTTTAATGAGAGAAAGGACTTATTTGTACAAAAATATTTATAGCTGCTCTTTTTGTGGTGGCAAAGAATTGGAAACTAAAGGAATGTCCCTCATTTGAGGAATGGTTGAACAAATTGGAGTATATGATGGTGATGTAATATTATTGTGCTATAAGGAAAGATGAATAGGATGATTTCACAAAGAGCCAGAAAGACCTTTGTGAACTGATGCACAGTGAAATAAGCAGAACCAGGAAATCATTATACACATTAACTACAATATTGTGGAACAATCAAATGTGATAGACTTTGCTTCTAACAGCAATACAATGATCCAGGACAGTTCTGATCGACTTATGAAAAAGAATGCTATATCCACTTCCAGAGAAAGAGCTGTTGGAGTAGAAATGCAGATGAAAACATATGATGTATCACTTATTTATTTGGGTATATACTTTGGGGTTTGGGTTCCATAAGATTATTTGCTTTAAAAAATGAATAATGTAGAAATACATTTTACATGGTAATACACATATAATCCAGATTTAATTGCTTGTTAGTTCCAGGAAGGGGGAGGGAAGAAGGGAAGGAGACAATATGGATCATATGACTTTGGAAAACTTAAGTGGAAACTTATTATTAAAATAAATTTAATAAAGGAAAAAATAGTATGGCATAGTGGACCCCAGAAGGTCTGAGTTCAAGTGTTGCCTCTATCTATATAACATAATCCTAGACAAATACCATGTAACCTCGCAATGCTCTAGGGTAGTGGTGTCAAATTCAAATAGAAATGAGGATCACTAATCCATTCATGAGGACCTCAGAATGACTTGGTTTTAAAATGTTATTTTATTATATCTATAGTTTCTTGTATTTTATTTATTTTGTTAACTACTTCCCAATTACATTTCAATCAGGTGGGCAGCACTCAAGAGGCAGCATGCAGCAGGCATCTGGCACCTCTACTCTAAGTAACTGTCTAAGACTAAATTGCAGAGAAGGTGCCACACTGTATTGGGAAAAGAAGTTTCTTCAACCAGGAGTTTCCTATGCCAATTAATTACAAGTCCAGTTCCTATTTTCATCCTTTATTCATCTGAGGGTCTCAAATTTTGACTCCATGGGCTCCAATTTTACTCAACCAAATTTAATCACTATGCAGACTTTAGGGAACAGGGTAGCTCCTAAGAAATGATAGAACACCTTCCAGGTTGGGGTAACACTCAATCATCTCATTCTAATTCTAAGTTTCTGGAGGTAGATAATACTGTATGCAATGAACTCTTCAGGGCAAGGCCTCCTTATCTAGGATGAGAGAAAAACTTTATGCCTTTAAATAAGAGGGACAAATTTCTTTAAAGTAATACTTAAATTGTCCCTTTTTCTGCATCTGTGAAATCTCTTTTACATAGTTCATACCATACAATTCACAGGACTAGGAAATACTCCATTTAAAACTATGTCGACAGAATATAATTTTGTTAACCCTTATTCGCTCATCAAGAAACTAAGAAGACTTCGGAAAGGCAATTCAGAAGGTATCCTTTGTGTATGCCTCCTTACTCACTATATTGAAGATGAAGCTAGGGAGCTGGCACAAATATAAGTTCTTTCCAACTTGGGTACCCAGAGCACCAGTAATTTACAAACATTGACTGAACTAGATACGTTGGTAGAATTCCTTATTGCCTACTCACTGTCCCCAGATTGTACAGGGTTAGTTGTAGAAGCTGACTCCACTACCTCTGTAATGACTGTACTCAGCTACCTGTCATTATAAGGCCTTGGGGTTTTGGGGGAAGGAGCAGGCCAAGAAAGGACCCCTAATCAACTGATTCTTCCCTCACTGTTTGGTAGATAAAACAACTAGCTCCTATTCCTTTTATCCTCATGAATCAGAGAATCTACTGAGGCAAAAATACCTTCACTGTAACCTTAACCCAGAATCCTATCCCCAATCTCCTAGTTTACCTTTTCCACTGCCCTCTGGTTTCATTCTGACCTCTAGAACACTTAACCTTTTTTTTTTTTTTTAAACAAATTCCACTTCATCATAGATCTCTGCATTCGCTTCTGATCTTTTGGTGCTAATAGAAACCAGACTTTCTGAAGAAGATATTGCACCCTTTCTAACACTAAGGGTTCCTCTTCTCAAGCCTCAGGCCAAAGTAAGCCAGGAAGGGCTTATATTCCCTGCTCTTGGCCTTTCCTTTCAGAGTGGCCTATCCTTAAGTTTTTCTCTGTCTTATCACCTGGCCCAGATTCTGGTCAAAGTTGTCTACAAGTCTACATGTCATTCTCTTTACCGCTTCAAGGAGTTCAATCTGACTCACAGTCTTCTCAAACCCAACTACTACCCTCAGACTCAGAATGTGGATGCTTCACAGATCAACCTGGGAACCTAAGGATCAAACAGCAACCCTTGGGGAATAATCACATCTTGAGTCTCATTGTTACTCAAAATTATGCGATTCCCTTAATTTAAAAGGATGAAATTTCTTTCTTTGATGACAATCTCTTTCCATTTAACCCTCTACCCCACATTCCCAAACCCACTGTTTGTCCTCACTGTGACTTCTACTTCTCACTGTGCCTTGTCAGGGAGCCTAGCCACCACCACTCAGTGCTGAGGTGCTAAGAGTAATCAAATCAACACTACAATCCTGGCATCTTAATCAATTGCCTTATTATTCCAAACACTGTTCTTTCCAAATTCCCTCTCCAAAACACTAGCCACCATACCCAATTATATGTTGTTCTCCATTTCTTGAAGGCAGGAATTGTCTTAAATATATTTGTACATCCACAGATTAACAAAGTGTCTGCAACAAAATAAGTGCTTGAGAAAATGCTCTTTTTCACTACTCAAAACTTTATATAATTCCCTTGCCCCTCTCCTAAAGAGTCTAAAGAACACTGGCCTATCTCCTTGGCCAATCCTTCTATATATTTGCCCCCTTGATTATGCTCTTGCTCATCCTGAATCACTCTTTTATCCACTAGCTCCTTCTCTGCATCCAAACATGAACAGTTTTTCCTGATATTAAAAAACAAAAACTTGACCCTGCCAACCTCTCAAGCTATCATTCTGTCTTCCATCTCCTAAAGAGCTGTTTATACTTATTGCCTTCATTTTCTCAATTCTTACTTCTCAACCCTTTGAAATCAAGATTTCAATTGCATCTAATAAGACAACCTGATATCAAGGATTCTGGAGACTTTTATCATTCTACTTGACCCTTCTGTAGCTTTTGATACAAGTGAATATCTCTTCTTCCTTCTTCCCTTTATTCTTCCCTTCCTTCTTTGATTTTCATGCAACACTGCTCTTTTCTTGGTTCCTCTGCTGTCTCTTTTGCTAGATCATTATTCATATCCACCCCCTAAACTGGACCCCTTTCTCATCTTTTCAACAATCAACTCTATATACCTAACACTAATTGTCTCACCTAAATTCCAGTTCTACATTCCTTCTAACTGCTGAATGGACAGTTCAACCTGTGGTTTCACTGGCATCTCAAACTTGGTATGTCTAAAATGAAACTCATTCTATGCTCTCCTAAAACCACTCTCTCTCAAACTTTCTTAGCTCTGCTGAGGACACCATCACTTTTCTCATCACATAGGTTCACAGCCTTAGATCTTCCCTCTCACTCCCTCTTCCACTTTCCTCACACTCAGATCTTCCCTCACCTCTATCTATCTAGTTGTCAGATCATTTCAACTCTGCCTACCTCCACAGCATCACTCAAATACCACCTTTTCTCTGCTTGTCGAATTGCCACCTCTCACTTGTACTACTGTGAGAACTTAATTGGTTTCCCATGCAAATCTCTCCTCTCTCCAATCTATCTTCTATAGAGCTACCAAGTTAATATTCTTAAACAACAGGTTTGAACAAGACACTCCCTTTCTCATAAGCCTTCAATGCCTTCCTTTTGCCTCTAGGATGAAATATATTAACAATTAAAACCCTTCAAAATCTGGCTTTCGTTACCTTCCCAAACTGCTTCACATTCCTCCTCTGTGTGTCCTCTCAAATTTGAGGTCCATACTAGCTGTTCCCTAGACTTGACATTCTACCTCCCATTTCTGTGCCTGGAATGAAGTCCTTTTTATTTGCCCTTCCTAGAATCCCTAGGTTTTCTCAAGATTCAGATTGGGGAACAACTATTATACAAAGCCTTTCTTGATACTACTCCCCCAAGTCAATTCACTCAAGTTCTCTCTTTTCTCTCTCCTTCTCCCCTTTTCTATCTTCTGCCCCCATACACATAAGCACACACCTTATCAAATATTTTGGAATGTAAGCTCCTTGGGGTCACAGGTTTTGTTATAATTATATCCCCAGTGCTTTAAATATAATAGGCACTTAAATGTTTGTCTTTACCTAGATGCTAACTTTACCTAGATTCTAACAAATTACTTGGTAAATGTATAAATACTTGTATAATTATGCTAATGTAGTTCTTAAATTTTGCCCATGCTTATATAGTTCAAAGTCTAAAATGGCAACAATTATGGGAACTAAATATCATAATATAGAAAACACAGAAAGAACTGTGTAAACAAGAAATTTTCTTATGTAAGAAAAATAAGTAAACCCAATTCATTTGCTAGCTTAATTTTGGTTAAATGAGGAGTAGATACTGGTTACCCTCTTTTGTTCCTAACTTTTAAGTCAATAAGAAAACTTCCTCATAACAAGTTCCAAAATATGAAATACTGGACTCAACTAAATTACAGTCACTACTACCAAACTCAAACCACATTTCAGTGATGCCATAGTTTACTGAGTCAGTTCTAAACATGACTCACTTAGAGAAAAGTGATTAATAGAATGAGACAGGAACTTAAATCCAAAAAAGTCATATTAAGCTATCATAACATGTGCAAATTTTCTAAAGATCAAATTTTCTAAAGATCATTTTTATAATCTTAAAAAGAATCATAAAACCAGTAATACAATTACTGTGAAATTTCTAAGTCCACACATTTAAAGTGAAAGTCTATATAACCATAACTACATCAACAGACTTATCTGTATAAAAAATCCATGTGAATATTTGTTATCTGTTTACACAGTGTACCTCCTGGATAGATGAACTCTGTTGGGGGGCAAAGAATAGCTCTCCTTTTGTCTTTGTAATCCCAGGGTCTAGAATAGTGTCTCTCTATGAAGGACAAGGAAATGAGGCAGGGCCCAGGTTGTGGTTTTTTTGGTGTCAGAAGCTCCAGAAGAATAACTTCCTTTGTCAATACAGGTTGGCATCTTTTCTGCAACCTAAAATCTTGAGAATTATCTGGAGAACTGAGATGTTAAATAACAATCATGGTGACACAGCCAGAAATAGACCTGGAACCCAGACAGTTCTGGCACCAAGGTCAGCTCTCTAGGAAATATGGTATATTGCCTCTGCCCTGCACATGACAATCGATCAATCAAAAAACTTTTATTAAGCACCTACTATGTGCCAGATACTGTGCTAAGCCCTGGGGATACAAAAAAGGCAAGAGGCAATTTCTGTCTGTAGGAAGCTTAAAATCTAAAGAGGAAGACAATATACAAATAAACTATACAAACAAACTATAGTTAGGATAAATAGGAAATGAACAGAAGGCAGGCACTAGAATTGAAAGGATGAGAAAGGCTTTCTAAAAAAGATGAGATTTTATTTGAGACTTAAAGGAAGCCAGAGAAATCAATAGATGGCGTTGAGGAGGGAGAGAGATCAGACATGGGGAGAACCAGAAAGAATGCCTGAAGCTGAAGGAGGAGTATTTTGTTCATGGAACAGCTAGGAACCCCATATTATTGTATGGAATTTCAAGAGTAAGCAGGGTCCTAAAGATACTGCTTCCCTGGCCATACTTTCCACCTATACGTTTCTTTTACACTCCACAAGACTCGCAGAATATTCCTTGCTCTCTATTACTACTCAAACTCTCCCTCTTCTACTGCTGATCAGCCACCTTTCCTTCCAAGTTCATGTTAGGCAAATTTGTTGCCCAATCTGGAACATTGTGGTAGTTACCTGACACCTCAGTCATTCTCTCTCCTTTCTCCTTTCAGTTCAGTATGTGATTCAGTGTGTGTATATTCATTCCTTCATATACCTTAATTTGCCAGTTCCTCATTCTACTCAGTTTCCATGATCTACTTCTCCATCTTTTAATCACTCATAGATGGTCCACTTATATGTTCATAAACTCCAAATTCCTTTATCTCAAATTCCTTCTTTATGCCTTGTGACCTCTATCCCTATTCTTGTTCCTTATCCAGATCCCTAGTGTTTCATCTCCACCCAAGCCATTACTCCTGAAAGTAGACACTTTCCTCTCCCTTCCCTACCTTGGATCCATGGAAAACCAATTCAATTCTACTTATCACCTTCTCTCAAAGCACTTACCCTTTGTCCTACTGCCAAGCACACCTTGACAAAACCCACAAACCCAAACTGCTCCTGCCATCCATCTCTTTCAATCCTATACACATACGTCCTGAGAGAACTTGAGGAAGTCACACAATTATGCTGATTGGATCCACTAGTTTACATTACCTAACCTCACATTAGTCCTCACTTCAGCAAAATAATCCTCTCTTCCTCCATGAATTCCTAACTCATAACTTGTTTGTTCTAAATCTTTATCTCTTCTCAAGTCTCACACTGCAGCCCTTTTCCACCCTTTCAAGCTGAGGACTTCAATTTCTCCTTTACTGAAAGAGGCCCTCTACCAGAAATTTCTTCTCATTCCAACACACAGCCTCTGACATCATTCCTCCACTAATTCATTCAGTCCAATCTTTGATAGCTTCGTCCTTCTTGCCAAGCCTAATTCCTCAAAAAAAAAATTCTCTAATCTATCTCTGTGCATTTCTCTAGTCCATCTCTGTGTCTCTCTCGCACACACACCCCACTAGCCTCATCCTTAAAAAACTAACTTGATCCTGCCATCCCTTCTTCTATCTCTCCTCTTCTTCTTAGCTAAACATGAAAAAAAGTAATCCAGACTCAGTGCCTCCACTTCCTCTCCTCTCCTAAACTCTGATATCTGGCTTCTAACCTTATCATTCAACTCAAATTGCTCTTCCCAAAGTTACCAATTATGTCTTTAGATAGCCAAATCTAATGATCTTTTCTCCATCATCCTTTTTGATATCTCTGTAGTATGATATTAATTTGATCACCACTCCCAGATATTCTAACCTTTCTGGATTTTTACTACACTACTCTCCCCTGGTTCTCCTCCTACTTATTAGACTACCCTATCCCACAATCCACTGTGACACCTGTACCCACCCAGGCTCTTTCCTGGTCTTCTTTTTCCTCTCTACTCCTCTCTCTGATTTTACTAGTTCCCAGAAATTCAATTATCACCTATATGCATGTTTCTCAAATCTATTATTTCCAGTCCTTGTCTCTCCTGCACTCCAATTCCGCATCATTAGCTACCTATTGGATATTTCAAACAGGATGTCCCACAGGCATCTCAAACCCAACATGTCCAAAAAGAGAACTCATCCAAATTCATGTTCCCCACCTCAACCCTGTCACTCAGTTACTCCACATATCCAGAACATTGACAAATTTTGTCATTCTTACCTTCACAATATCTCACTTTTTTTATTCCCCTCTCTAAATAAGACACCACTCTAGTATAAGTCCTTATGGCCTTTTACTCTTTTAATGGCCTTCTAATTCTTTTTGCCTCAAGACACTCTCTGCTCCTAACTTCCACCCTGCCAAGGTAAAGTGATTTTCCTAAAATGTGACCATATCACTCCTAAATAAAATCTATTGGTTAGTACTTTTAGATGAAATGTAAAATTCTGTGTTTAGCAGTTTAGCTCTTCACAAAGTATCCCCTTCCTAACTTCTAACATTCTGCTGTCTTTCAAACATTCTGTGACACAACCATATTGATTTATCCTCAAACTGACATTTCATCTCCTGTCTCAAGGCTATCCCCCACACCTACAAAGCATTCCTTCCTTATTTGTACCTCTTTTTAACATACCTGCTTTTCTTCAAAAGCCAGTTCATTCATCTCCCTCACTAGGTCCTTCCCCTCTAAAGTTTCAACATTATAAATTCCAACCTCCAAGGTTAATTTCCTATCCCCATTTACATGTTGTCTCCCATTAAAAATATAAACACTTTGGGGCAGCACAATGGATAAAAGTCCCAGGCCTGGAGTCAGGAGGACCTTCTGGGTTCAAATCTGGCCTCAGAGACTTCTTAGCTATATGGCCCTGGTTAAGTCATTTAATCCCAAATGCCTAGCCCATACTGCTCTTCTGCTTTACAATCAATAACAGTGATTCTAAGGCAGCAGGTAAGGGTTTAAAAACACACACACACACACACACACACACACACACACACACACACACACAAAAGCTCTTTTAGGACATGGACTGTTTTTTACCTTGCTTTGTAATCTCCAATAATTTAGCACAGTATGTGCTTAATACTGACAAATTTATGTACTATAGAGAATATTTTGGGAACTAGTAATCTGAATTTATTATTCTAGTGATTATCTAGATGTTGTTAAATTAAGGATTCTCCCCATTCACACAACATTCACCACCCAATTTCAGGTTTATGAACCTTACTTGGGACTCTTTCAATGGCCTTCTAATTGGGTCTACTTAAGTCTTTTCCCTTTCCAATCCATCCTCTATAGAAGCTGCCAGATAGTTCCTCTTAAACCTTAGGTATGAATGTTATTTCCTTGCTCTGGAAACTACATTGATTCTGGATTTGCTCTAGGAAAAAATAAAACTCCTCTGTCTGGCATTATTAACTTCCACAATCTAATTCCAACCTATCTTCCCTGACTGCTACAATTCCGCCTAGCCTATTGTTTCTACTCTGTTGCCTATATATGGCATTCCACCTCCTGACTCTTATGCCATTGTCCAAGGTTGTCCTTCATGCCCAGAATGCCCTCCCTTCACGCTTTATCGCACAAAATTCAGGCTTACTTTCATTTCTCCAGTACTTAAGTGACCAACTCCAAAAATATACACGCAAAAATTATTTTTAATACACTTAACTGCATACATGTTTTCTCCTAGTAGAAATGCAAGTATTTTGAAGTAGGGACGATTTGGTATTTGTATCCCAGATGCTTAACACAAAGTAGAAGCTCAATACAAAATTGCTAAATTGAATTCTCTATACAATCTTAAATCACTGCATTAAAATGGTTTTTAAAAGCAAAATAATTAGCAAGGGAGCTACTTCTTAAAATACTCAAAAGTCATTTTTTTTTTCCTTTTCTGACGGAAAATATACATAAAAATGAGATTCTTATTACAAATACCTTTAGGAAGGCATGTTAATATTTACTAAATTATTACATATAAATATATTTAAAAGCTTTCTTAATTTTTCTACCACACGTTATGCTTTTTTTTTAAATCCTTACCTCCTGTCTTAAAATCAATACTAAGTACCAGTTCCAATGCAGAAGAATGACATTGGGGTTAAGTGATTTGCCCAGGGTCACACAACTAGGAAGTATGAGGTCAAATTTGAACCTAGGACCACTCTAAGCTGATGATTTATCCACTGAGCTACCTACCTATCCATATCCTCTTAAAAGTGGACAGGGAGGGGGCAGCTCAGAGGATTGAGAGCCAGGCCTACATATGGGAGGTCCTAGGTTCAAATCTGGCCTCAGACACTTCCCAGCTGTGTGACCCTGGGCAAGTCACTTGAACCCCATTGCCTACCCTTACCACTCTTCCACCTATAAGTCAATACACAGAAGTTATGGGTTTAAAAAAAAAAAAGTGGGCAGGGACCTTAAAGAAAGCATCTCACCCTCCCCATGGGCACAGAGAAGTTAAAACTTCCCTTTTACTCACTCTAACTTGGATTTTTTTTTTGGCCATAAATCAAGCATTTTTAAATCCCAAACTATTTTTTAAAACTATCATTTTCAGAACAGAAAACTTTTGCTTCCTTTCCTTTAAGTCATTACTTATAATTGCTAGTTTTATATCCCTTTTTTAGCAATAATTAGTAGTACTTCCCCTGATATATGGCATACATTTAAGTCAATCATTTTCATCTATATTTTCTGTTCATTTAAAATTCTTATTTTTTAGCAATTTTTACTTGAAAATTTAGTAGGGCAGGGCAAAAAAAAATTCCTTAAGTTAACAAAGCAGTACAATGCAAAGTCATCCATTGCATGTGTGATCTTCTGTAAATCACTTCATTGCTCGGGGCCCTCAGTTAACTCATCTGTCAGATGAAAGAGTTAGACCAGATAACCTATAAGGTCCATTTCCAGTTTCAAACCTATGATTCTATGACCTTAAGATTCTCTTCAACCTGCTATTTTAGGGTTTGCCTAATGGTGGCTTTTCTTCTTTAACCTTTAAAAATATATAATCTATGATACATGGTATATGTAAACACTAAATGCCCACATAAAACTGACATTAAGCTTTTGTGCATTCCAATATGCTGTTTAGTCATTAAAAGTCATCATTTATAAATGCTACACATAGTTGTATATCCCTTTTTCAGCAAAAAGGAGAGGTAGGTCTTGCTTTAACATACACTGATATACATTTAAGAGAGTCAATCTCTCATAGTATCAAGATATAGCAGTAACTTTGTAAATTTAGTGACCCTGTCCCCTTTTGGATTGTAGATATATACATGCATCATAAAAAAGAATTAAGGCTGATATGAAACATAGGATATTTTGAGCTGAAAGGGACCTTTGGGACCATTTAGTTCAATCTCTACATTCTGAAGATAAGAAAATTGAGTTAAGCAACTTTCCCAAGGTAACACAGGTAGTAAAAGCCTGTAGTTAAATCTATGTCCTCTAATTCCAAATTCTTTCTGCTATACCACATTGTACAATCACCATTTATTTAGGAATTTCTTTACTATTACTGTAACTGGGATACACGACTACTTAATAAGAGAACTCAACATATAATCATGTATATATTTTCATTGGGGTATGAAAGGTATTTTTAAAAAAACAATACAAAGGTCTTAAATGTGACTTTTTCTAAAAAAAAAAAAAAAAGAATTCTTAACAAAGCCACTTTCATTTCTGCTATTCTATCTTTATCAAAAAAGCCCTTCCTATAGAACTTCTAAAATGAAAAGAGTAAAGTAGGCCACATTCTTTCTGAATGTAACTGTATTCCAAAAATTCACATGCTATATGAAGAATAACATAACACGCTGTTGCACCAACATTTTAAAGTAGTTTTCTTATTATATTTCTGATCCATGTTCTATTTTAAAAAACAAAGAATTATGACTGTTCAAGTTACCTTTTTCTGCATAAAAATGTAAATGCACCTTATGAAACCAAAAGTATGCACTTCCTAAAACCAGAGACACACAACAAAGTATCAAGACCAAGGACTGCAAAATGACAAAACCACTTTATATTCTTTCTATAAGCCATATGCTTAACTGTTTAAACAATATACCATGAGAAACTGCTATGTAATTTCTTTATTTTCTGCATATTAGTTCTTTATCAACACTCCAGTCATTAAAAACACAATTCCAAGTACTGTACTGTTAGCGGAGATAGTCTAGAGACTCAATTACTTTTTGTTTTTCAGACAAGATTAAACTCATTCAAAACTAAATGCATCTTATAAAACATGAACACAGAAGTTGATGCACTTTAAAACTTCAAATTGTTACTTAAAAATAACTGGAGATCCTTAAGGTATGATTTTTTTCCTCCTGTAGGTTATAATTACCAGCCCCATAATTACTAATGGTTATGGTTAAGTTTAACTAGAAAAATTATAAACTATTTTTCATTCATTAAGGAAAATCTGAAGTGTAATTTACAATTGCTTACTAAAAGGTATTCAAAGTTTTACTGTATTTCAAAATGTTTGCTTTCCCTTTTCAGACATTTTAAAGAACCTGAAAATAATTTTCATTGCCGTTTCACCTATTCAAAAAAAAACCAGTTAAGCATATAAAAATCTTTTAAACAACATTCGGTTATAAGATAAAAAAAACTGACAGTTAACCAATCCAACTGCTTATTTCCAAAAAAAGATACCTTAAAAAAAATTTTTAGAACTGCTTAGCCTACAACTTTCCTCTGGTTTGGGAATTTCTCTGTGGTTATCTTATTTCAGGTATTACTAATACATTGATATTAGAATATCATTTTACAAACATTTTATGTACCTTAAAAATTAGAATCACTCAAAAGATTAAAATTAAATTTATGGAACCATAGGAATCATTTTTAAGGGTAACCAAAATATTTTACTTAACCTCATTTTCAGGGGCCTTGCCACTGAAGTTAAACTGACTTTTTTAGTTGCAGCAGGAATTTTATTTCTTATTCGATATGAATTCTAAAGAAATAGAAGTTTACTATTATTTTAGTCTATAACTAAAATATTTGACCAGTTTGATGTAAAGTGAATTTTCTATAAGTTTAAGCTCCTCATATCTTTGGTAAAAAGCACCAGCATACATTTTATGGTCAAAAGACATGCAGGATTAATACTGCACAACTGTAGTATGGTGTCTCATTCAGACTTTTGTGGATTTTCATAAACCCCACGTGTACACACATACAGACACACATGCCGTCTCATTTCTGATTTTGTAGTATACATTCTTTAAATTCTAAGTTTTAAGATTAACTTTTTGATGCTCTCTAAAAATTAATATTTGAGGCTAAGAAACAGTTGCTGCTGCTGCACAATTCTGTAACAAGTAATAACATTTGATTCAAAGTACTTTCAACTATCCAGTTAACAACATAGTCTAGTTATACTGACTGTAGCTGACAAACTGGTTACCTTTCACAAGACTTATAAATTTACATTCATTGTCATATGTAAGGTCATTACCTACAAATTTTCCACTATTTACTTGGCATTTCTTAACAGTCGATTTTATCTCGTCATCCATCACTTTTTTAATAAGTTTAAATAAATGTGAACTAATAAAATATCTGATTACCAGCTCATGAATTAAATCTACATTCTCACAAAATTAAGTCAAACTTTAAAAAATAACCCATCTTCTTCACTGTGATAATTAACTAAGATATAGACCATGTGTCAACTCTAAAAAAAATTACTTATTTCTATAACTTAGCTTCTGTGATATGGAAATTGGAATGTTTGCTTTTGCAGTTGGGAAAAAAGGTTGATATAATTTGAATTTTAAAAAATATTTGAGAACTGACCACAGTAAACAGACTATTATCAAAACTCACTGTTGGTTTTTTGCTGTTTTATCAGCCAACTAAAAAAGTTATTTCAGTTTTGTCAAAATATAACAAAATATGTTTCAGCTATCAAAGTGGTGTGTGCCATTATTGCTCTATTGCCTGAAAAATTTTCACACTACAATCAAGTGAACAAAAAAAGCAATGAGAAAAAATCCAGCAAAACTGCCAATTTTTCATTAAGATCTATGGACGGTTCAAACTTTCACATTTTCATTCAGGAAACTGCTAGCTATGTGATATGGAAATTTTGGTTTTATCCCTATACTCATGCATGATGTATGTTTTAGAACTTAACACATTTCAAAACACTTCTTACATTACTGATTTGCACTTGCAAGTTATTATAATGGTATTACTTGTTCACCACTGCAGGCGAAGAAAAGTTTTACCATACTAGTTTTAGATATGAAAGGACACACCTGAAATTGCTAAAGTTAGAACTCTTAAAAAAAAAAAAGAGTCCTTAAATATAAAAGACAGACTGCAGTTTGATTAAGCAATAATTTTCAGTTTACTAGATGAAACAGACTTGCAACATAGTCTGCATGAATGCAAAATAAGCCATCTACAGCAAGTGATAAGGTTGGAGGGGGGGAAACATACATTGAAAAAAAGATTCCCTCAAAATAAAAAAATCAAACCATTATTATAAAGGACCATATCAAGAGTTGCTATATTTTCCCCCACCCCATTTGCTGGAAGTCAACAAGAGCACCTAGTACTTTGTGTTCATGTCAAATGTCAGACTAGAGCATCCTAAAGCAAAGCAAAAAACAAAACAAAAAAAAAAAGATAACTCCCCCCTCAACCCAAGCCCCCCAAACCGTAAAACAGTAACTCCAGAGTCCATATTCAAAAGAAGAGAAAGTGGCATTTGGAGAAGGTGATGATGGTGATAATCCTATGAATGTTTTTTTTTATTTCTCTCCTGAGGGGAGTTGGGGAGGGGGTGTGATGGGCGGTGAATGCTCATTAGGATTTGTAGTTAGAGGTTAACCATGTGAGGCCCTCATAGAGTCCATCCCCTGAGGTGGCGCAGGAAGGCTGCACATACCAGTTCCTGTCCCGAATCCGGGTCAGGCCCAGTTTTTCCTGGATCTCGTGGGGTTTCATGGCATCAGGCAGGTCCTGCTTGTTGGCGAAGATGAGGATGATGGCATCCCGCATTTCTCGGTCGTTGATGATGCGGTGAAGCTCCTGGCGGGCCTCATCTATGCGGTCTCGGTCGGCGCAGTCCACTACGAAGATCAGCCCCTGGGTCCCGGTGTAGTAATGCCGCCAGAGCGGCCGGATCTTGTCCTGGCCGCCTACGTCCCACACGTTGAACTTGACGTTTTTGTAAGTCACCGTCTCCACATTGAAGCCCACGGTGGGGATGGTCGTCACCGACTGGCCTAGCTTCAACTTGTACAAGATAGTGGTCTTGCCGGCGGCGTCCAACCCCAGCATCAGGATCCGCATTTCCTTGTTCCCGAAGATCTTAGACAGCACCTTCCCCATCGCGTCGGAGGAGCCGGGGCTGGGGGCATTCAGGTGTCCCGCGTCCCCTTAGCCACCACCGCCGCAGCAGCCTCCAGGAACCCGAAGCGATCCCGCCCAGCCGCGAGGACGCCCTGCGGCCTGCAATGGGGGAGTCGCCGCTGCCGCCTAAGGGCCAAGTCCCGGGCCGCCGCTCACTCGGACATCACCGGCTCCAAACCCGGCTTCCTCCAGTCACTGCCGACAGCCAGAAACTGCGCCGCGGGGAGCCGCCGCCCTGGTGAGGCCCAGCCCGGAACTGCCCTTCCCCCCCAGGCACCGAGCGCCACCGCCGCCGCTCCCGCTCCCGCTCCGCCCGCTTCTCGGACTGCCTGCCGTCTCTCCTGGCCCTGCCGCCGCCGGAGACCCCGGCCCGCCCGCCCGCCGAACCACCGACCCTGGCAACCCGAGCGACAGCAGCGGCTCCGGTTCCTCGTCAGGTCATTGATCCCCGGAGGGACTCCGTGAGCTACCTGGAAGGAGACAGAGAGGAAAAAAGAAAGAAGGGGATTATCATTGGGGCTCCAGGAAAAGAAATGGAGGGCCGAAGTACCCGCCTTCCCCACCCAGCCCAAGGAGTTACCTCCGGCCACCGCCCTGTATGCAGGGTCCCCCGGGCCGACGTTACTGCTGCCGCCGCCTCCTCTTCCTCCTCCCTAGCCACAGCCACAGCCGGAAAAGGCGCCGAGGAAACCGCCTCACTTCCCCTCTCAGCCACGCAGGCGCAGCGGCGGGCAACCGACTGTTCGGAAGAAAGGGTCCTCTGTAAGAAGAGTGCTCCTAGCGCCTCGCGTCATCGGCACCACGCGGGAAAGAGCCGAAGCGCGGACTACGGTGGCCCGAAGGGATCCCGTGGGTGACGGCGAGGGGCGGGTCAATAGAGAGTAAGGTTGGGAGGTGTCTGAAGCTATATCCGTCCACCTCACTGCCTCCTCTCTTTCCCTAGACTTCCATTTCTTTCCTTTTGGCCGCTTTCCCAGCCCGGGGCTTGGGAGTCCACAGGAAAGTCGCCTGCGAGTGGGGCGAGCCTGCTCCCCGCCTACTAAAGACCCCCTCATTTCTGTCCCGGCCTCTTACCGACCGTCCCTTTTCCCATAGTGTCTCCCTCCGCCCCAGGGCCGCACCACATGCCCCCGCGGACCTCGCCTCCCGCCCTACCGTACACCGCGCCGCGTAGGGAAGAAGTACGGAAGAAGCCCACGCGGTTGTTGCAGAGCTTGTCTCCTTGCCCCGCGCTTGGCTAGGCCAACGTTGGGTGTGACCCGTGAATCTTCCCGGCTACCCCGCTGAAACTTTTTCACTGGGAGAATCCAAAGAAGGAGTTCAGGGCTCAGCAATGTTTTAAAACTGTGTATTGCGTGTGTTTCCACTCCAGGTCTGTACTTTTATTGATTTCTCTGAGCGAAAACTCCCGCCGTCCGTGCAGAACTTAAAATAGTTTCAAATTTAAAACTGACTTAGACCATCCTACTCCTGACTGGGGCAGTACCTTCTACGTGGGTTAAACAAGTCTGACCATGAATCCGGACTTTAAACGTGGCTGTGTGACCTTGGACCTTCGCTTCCCTGGACCCATTTCCTCATATGTAAAATGGGGTTGGACTACGTGACCTCGAAAATCCGTTCCAGCTGTAAATCCTATGATTTTATTAAGGGACTTTCCTCTCCTACTCCAAATCTTAGCCTGCTTTTTATTCCAAGTGAATTTTTTCGAGTGCCAACGAATTCAGGAAACCTATTTATATCAAATGGTATCTCAAGAGTAGTTGAAAAAATTTTGAAGGAAAAAGATCTGCATTTACTTCACTACACTACAAGAAGAACCTCCTTTTTGTCGTAATGGGGAAAATAAAAACTGCACTCCCTATTCCAAACGGTTGTAAAGATCAAATGAATTTAAAAGTTACAAAAATGTCAGTGATACCAATACAAATCAAAACTAAAATGAGATGAAGTTTTAGAATAAAAAATTACTCATACAGAAAGAAAAAACTTGTAAAAAATTATAGTTGCATATAACTATCGTAATAGTTAACGTGTTTGGTGAACCGTTGGATATTTTAAGAGAACAATTGGAGATTGCTTTTCATACCAAAGTACAAAATTAAAATGTAAAATAAATTGTTCTGATCATGTAATAGAACAAAATTCTTAAGCCATTAATTCAGGAATTCGCTGGATCTCTGGTATTAGCCATATGAGTTCTCCCACAGTACAAATCACAACTACACTTTTGTCATTCAGTACAATTTTCACCCATATCTCCTTGTACACACAAGCAATCCACAGGGAATCTACCCAGTATGGTAGGGGCCTTCCTTTAAGTCTAACAAATAACGGTGGAGAATACAGGATTGTCCTGTTATTCTTCACCTTTGCTACATAAACCAGCCCACTTGCTCAATCACTAAAGCAGCCAGGTGGTGTGGAGGTAGAATAGTGAAACTGGAGTCGGGAAAGGCTCAAATCTTGCCTCAGACAAGCTGTGTGACCTGGGAATTGCTATTGCTACTGTGATCTGTAAATTGCTATTTTTATAGCACCTATCTCACAGCTTTGAGGCTCAAATAAGATAATCTATGGAAAGCACTTTGCAAATGCTAAACTGATATGTAAATACTGGCTAGTTTTATACATCACTGATGTGTAATGAAGTATGAAAGATCAGTTTTGACCTTTTGCTCAGCTTCTTTTTTACATAATTCTTTTTTTTTGCAATGTATGACCCATAATTTCTATTCTTTGGAAGATATGGTATTCCATGATTAGAGGTATCCATATCCTTGAAAAATATTGGATTTTGTTTCATGGAGAAATTAGGAGTCATTAAAAACATAATCTCCTTAGTTTGCTCTTATTCCTGTCCCCCCCCCCATTGTCTGCAATGTTTGTCAAAGATAACATATACTGATAGATTATCTCACTACATCATTTAGAAAATAATCATTCTTAATCTCTTTTTTCCCTATATAAGTATATACTATATAATTAGCCCAAACTTTTTTTTTTAAACTCTTACCTTCCACTTTAGAATCAATACTATATTGGTTCCAAGGCAGAAGAGTGGTAAGGGCTAGGCAATGGGGGTTAAGTGACTTGTCCATGGTCACTCAGCTAGAAAGTGTCTGAAATCAGATTTGAACCTAGGACCTCTCTCTCTAGGCCTGACTCTCAATCCACTGTGCTTCCCAGCTGCCTTCCCCTACCAAACTTTTGAGTGAATTTGGATTGTATTTACTGCTACAGTGTCCTAGGTCTTGCTACAATCAACACAATGTCATCTGCAAGGTGGCTCAAAGTATGTCAATGGTTGGTCTTAGAGTGAGAAAGAAAGGAATCTGGATCCTGCCACAGGCATTTCCTAGGTCTATAACCTTGTGAAGTCATAACCTCTCACATCTTCACTTTCTTAATCGGTAAAATGAGATAACGGCATTTCCCTCACAGAGTTTTAAGGATCAAGTGATATAACATAGAAAGTGCTATCTAAACTTCAAAGTGCTATGTAAGTGCTAGCTATTTTTATCTAAAAGGAGCATCACCTGGACTCAGTTCTGGAAATCCTTCATGATAGTGCCAACACTTTTGACAAATGTCTCTGTTTTAAGCTTCATTTGATATTAACAGTGAGGCAGTATGCCAGAGTAGATAGAGGGCTAGCATTAGAGCCAGGAATACCTGGGTTCACTAAGACTATGTTGCAGAGAAGAGACAAACTTAGATTGGTAGAAGAAATCTAGATAGTAATCAGAGGGTCATTGAATAAAGTTACCTCATATCTTTCAAGGAATCATGTGATTCTAACATGCATAGAAGGTATCTTGTTGATGGCAACATGATAAAAATCAACTTAAAAAATTTTAAAAATCAACAAAAATACAATACAGAGTTTCTTTGTTCCTCAGTTATGTAGCCTACCTTTCTAGGTTCATTATACATTATTATCTTTGTAGATTCTCTATAATCCAACCAACCTAGCCTTTTTATTCCTTCACATACAACATGACATTCTATCTTCTAGGTCTGTACTTTTGCACTGACTTTCATACTGTAGGATTTAAATTAATGTCCAATACTCCAAGTATTATATTTTATAAAGTTTATTAATAATCACTTGAAGTAAAGGAATAAAAAGGTAATTAGCTAACAAAATAAGACCACATGAGCAAAACTCTCCTGTCTCTCACCTCATGCCACCTCCACCAAGCCCTATCACAGCAAGAGCCCAAGAGGCAGGGTTACACAAAATTTATATCCTTCCTACTTCAGCACATAACATGAGAAGGAAAGTAGGGTGCTGGGAATTATACTTCTAGAGTTCAAATTGTAATTACACAATCCCCTCCTGTGATTCCCATTGGAAATGAGCATGTAGATTTACATGCCTAGTTTCCCCATGGAATCAGTACACATAACCGACATATCTCTAAAGATCTTCAACTAGAGGTACATACAATATCGCACTTTCTAAGGGGAAATTACAATAATTTGGACATACGAGGGAAATAAAAGAGAAAGAGAACAAAACTAATGATTTCTAGACGCATTGACAAAAAGCCAATTAGGGACAATCCCCTTTGGCATAAGAGTGTACATTCAAAATAAATGCATTCAACCCCCCACAGTTCAATTTCACTACATCCCAAAGTTCATTCTGGATCTTTTGATGCAGTGTGTGGTTTCTGCAGGCATCTCCATGGCCCCTTCTCCAAACAGTTCACTTTCTTGATTAAGGGAGGTAGCAAGTTTCTTATCCTAAAATTACTCTCAAACAAGAAAAATGTTTATAAATCTAGAATGTATGATAATTACAATACCTTAAATGTACTTCCCATTTTACATCTGCTTCTTAGAATCTTAGAATTCCAAGTTTCCTTCAAAGCTTTTCTCAAACAATATCTCCTAAATGTTTTCCTGATTCTCCCAGCTACCAGTGTCTCCTTCCCCTGAAATTATCTTGTATTTATTTTTGTATGTACTATGTGTGTACATTTTATTTCCTCCAGTAGACTCTAAGGATAGACTCTTAGGGATAAGTACTTTTTTTTTTTTAACTTTGTATCCCCAGCTTCTAGCACAGTGTTCAAGTGTTTATTGCTTAATTGATTATGAAAGTGTAGTCTGCCATAGAATATTGTTTGTCTCTCTGTTTCCTTCTCATACCTTCAAGGAAGTCCTCAAAATGAGTAGAGACTATTCTAATAAAGAAACTTTAATTTATTAATTTTTATTTTCTTCCATTAACAAACATTTCTCTCCCCAACTCACACAATGTGCCATTTTCTATTAAAGAAAAGAAAAAAAAACCTTTAAAGGAAACATGTATAGTAAATCAAAATTAATTCTCACATTGGTCACATAAAATTTTATCTAGTTCTGCATCCTGAGTCCATCACCACTCTAAGGAAGTGGGTAGCATTCTTCATCATCAATCTTCCAGAATTGGGCTTGGTCATAGCATTGATCAGAATTCTCAAATCTTTCGAAATTGTCTTTACAGTGTTGTTTTTATTATATTAATTTTTCTCCTGCTTTGCTCACTTCCCTTTCTATCAGTTCATACAAGTCCTCCCAGGTTTCTCAGAAACTTGCTTTCTTAATTTCTTATAACACAATGATATTCCATTACATTTACATAAAATAATTCATTCCCCATTTGACAGGCACCCACTTTATTTGCCACTACAAAAAGAGTTGCTTATTTTTTGTACATATGAGTCCTTTTCCTATTTCTTTGATCTCTTTGAGATATAGCAGTGATATCGCTGGATTAAAGCTTATGCAAAGTTTAATAACCTTTTAGGCATAGTTTAAAATAGTTTTCCAGAATGGGTGAACAAATTCACAGTTCTATCAGGAGTTTTTTTCTGAAGCCTCCCTAACATTTGTCATTCTTTTTTCAAATAAATTTTGCCAATATAAAGGGTGTGAGATTAAATCCTACAATTGCTTTAATTTGTATTTCTCTACTAGTGCTGAGCATTTTTATATGGTATTGATAACTTGAATTTCTTTCTTTGAAAATAGCCATTTCATATCTTTTGACAATTTGTCAGTGGGAGAATTGTTTGTATTCTTATATCAGTATCTTAGTATTTTGAAACCTTTGTTGGAGAAACTTGTTGCAAAGATTTATTCCCAATTATCCATTTCCCTTCTGATCTTAGCTACATTCAACTTGCACTCTTATTTTTTTAACTTTATCTTTTCAATTAAAATATATATTCTCGGGGGCAGCTGGGTAGCTCAGTGGCTTGAGAGCCAGGCCTAGAGACAGGAGGTCCTAGGTTCAAATCTGGCCTCAGACACTTCCCAGCCGTGTGACCCTGGGCAAGTCACTTGACCTTCATTGCCTACCCTTACCACTCTTCTG
>NC_058131.1:451618417-451634447 GCF_016433145.1 Gracilinanus agilis | reverse complement strand
ATATATATATATATATATATATATATATATATATATATATATTCTCACCTGTCTCCTTCCCTCCATAAGCAAAAAAAGGAAAACAAAACCATTGTAACAAATTTGCAAGGCCAAGCAAAATAAATTCTCACTTTGGCCGTGCCCCAAAATATATATGGCTCACTTTACAACCTGGGCCCATCACTTCTTTGTTAGAAAGTAGATAGTGTATTATATATCATTATGAGTCCTCTGAAATTGTGGTTAGTCGTTATGTCAATCAGTTTCCCCTTTATAAAGAAGTAGGTTGCAAAAAAGAAGGAATATGCTCAGCACCGGTATTCTAGGTTTCATGTGCTCTGTTTATGCTCCTCTGCCTCTCTTCTTTTTTTGCCTTATTGTTTAGGCCTTTTCAGTCATGCATGATACTTTGAGACCTCTTTTGGGTTTTTTGTGATAGAGATACTGGAGTGGTTTGCCATTTCCTTCTTCAGCTCATTTTACAGATGAGAAAACTGAAGCAAGCAGGGTTGTGACTTGCCCAGGGTCACACAACTACTAAGTGTCTGCAGCTAGATTTATATCTACAAGACCATCTAGCTGCCTATCCAGAGCCTAATCACACACTTTCTTGAGGACCACTCTCCATAGTTAGAATTTGTTTTGCTTAGATTAATTCCTCTCCTAATATGACTTTATTTTATTATCCATTCTCCTCTCATTTCCCTCCTATTTTCTCAATGATTTAAATATAGTTCTTTACCAACTTTGTCAGTGTATTCTCTCCTTTGACCTATTCAGATGAAAGTCAGGTTCAAGTGTCTTGCTCCTACATCCCTTACTCCTTGTTTTTATTGCTTTCTTGCATGATAAATTATGTGCAATAATTTCCTCCATCTTTTCTCTTTCCATTTTTATCTCCTAGTGTTTTCCTCCCCTCCTCACCTTTTCTTCTTTAAAGATCATCAAAACATAATAAAACCACACTCCCAGGCCTTCTGTCTTTATTAGACTCCCTCTATGACTCCTGATAATGATAGGGTTCTTTTTTTTTTCTTTCTTTTTTTTCTTTAGAATATTTTTCCATGGTTACATGATTCATGATTTTTCCCCACACCTCTTTCCTCTTCACTCCTGGAGCTGACAAGCAATTCCACTGGGTTATACATGTATCATTGTTCAAAACATATTTCCATGTTATTCATATTTGCAATAGAATCATCTTTTAACATGAAAACACTAATCATATCCCCATCAAACTATGTGATCAATCATATGTTTTTCTTCTGTGTTTCTGTTCCCACAGTTCTTTCTCTGGATATGAATAGCGTTCTTTCTCATAAGTTCCTCTGGATTGTCCTGGATCATTGCATTGTTGCTAGTAGAAAAGTCTATTACATTTGATTATGCCATAATGTGTCAGTCTCTGTGTTCTCCCGGTTATGTTCCTTTCACTCTGCATCAATTCCTGGAGGTCTTTCCAATTCACATAGAAATTCTCCAGTTCATCATTCCTTTCAGCACAATAATATTCCATCACTATTAAATACCATAATTTGTTAAGCCATTCCCCAATCAATGGATACCCCCTCATTTTCCAATCTTTTTGCCACCACAAAAAGCATGGCTATATTTTTATACAAGTATTTTTTCCCTGTTATCTCTTTGGGGTACAAACCTAGCAATGATATTGCTGGATCAAAGGGTAGGCATTCTTTTAAAGCCCTTTGTGCATAATTCCAAATTGCCCTCCACAATGGTTGGACCAATTCGCAACTCTACCAGCAGTGTATTAGTGTCCCAATTTTGCCACATCTCCTCCAACATTTAGCACTTTCCTTTGCTGCTATATTGGCCAGTCTGCTAGGTATAAGGTGTGTATAATTCTTAGAAGAAAATGTATGTTTTATAATCTATAATGTAAAGTTTAAATTCTTTTGAGAATAATTTCAGGATAAGGATCTTGCCATCTTCCCCAGAATCCAGACGACGAACCTGTTTGGTGAAGACACCATGAAGATGCCTGAAAAGCCTTCACTGTACCATGAAGACCAAATTTGAACTTTGGGGTGCAGTTAATTGAATTTATGGGGAGTTGAAATTGAGTTGTATATATTGTTTTAATTGTACACTGTTATACCAATAGGGGACTGCCCCCAAATTGGTTTTTTGTCAATGCGGCTAGTTTTATCCATTTGTTCATCTATTTCTTTTATCCCCCAAATTCCTAAAATTTTAGAAGTGTTCTATGTTTATGGATCCAGCGAAGAAAAAAGACCAACTTTTTTCCCAGGGGGAATTGTGTAATTGGAATTTGGGAGACGCCGTTTAAAAGTATATATATATATTTTCTATGGACACGTGGGAACTATCAAACTACATTTCCCGTGATCCAACAGGTTTCCAGTTCTGGTTCTTTGGGCGTGGGAATGCCTGCGTCACCAAGCAGAGGACAGTTTAAATGGGAGGGGAATCGAAAGTAAGCCCTCTTGGCTAGCAGGCTTGGGGAGAGACGAGAGGTAACAAAATGGAGGCGGCAGTTTTGAATTCTTACTGGTGCGTGGTCTAATGATTTTACCAGCATGGCCATGGCTTTAATTAAAATACTAATTTCTATATTTATATCAGTCTTTATTATTTTTAATCGTAACAATTGGTACCTCAGAGTCGTTTTTGATTTGCATTTCTCTAATCAGGAGAGATTTAGAACACTTTTTCATGTGCTTAATGATAGGGTTCTACAGGGACATGTATCATCTTCCCATATTAGAATGAAAATAGTTGATCCTCATTTAGTTCATTTTCTCACTCACTCATTTACCTTTTTATGGTTTTTTTGTATTTATACTTCATTTTGATGACAAATTTCCACATGAGTTTTCTGAAGTTATATAATCCAAATTGTTTCCCTCCCTTCTTCACTCCCCATTCCCAGAGCTAGCTATCAATTCAATCTGGATTATTATCACACAAAGCATGATTCCATATTATTAATTTTTATAAGTGAATAATCTTATAATTTTGTTATACTTCAAAGTTTCTAGACAACTCTGTTCTTTTCATCTGGAATGCTTAGAAGTCCTCTATTTCATCAAAAATCCACTTTTCCCCCTGTAGGATTATACTCAGTTTAGCTGAGTAAGTTATTCTTAGTTGTATTTAGCTTCTGTCTTCTGAAATATTGTTTACAAGCTCCCTGCTTTTATAACTGTAGAGGTGGATAAATCTTGTGTGATCCTAATTAAGGCTTTTAGGTACTTGAAATACTTGGATTTGGACTATTTTGTTCCTGGGAGTTTTTATTTTGGGGTTCTTTCAGGAAGTAACCTGGTACATTCTTTCTATTTTCACTTTACTATCTGGTGCTAGAGATCTGATTCTAGAGATCTTTATGGTTTCCTAAAATATCATGTCCAGTCCAATGATTCTTAAATTCTTTGTTTGAGAGAACTGTTTTTTTTTTTTATATGAGATATCTTAAATTATCCTCTTTTTTTGTCTTTTGACTTTATTTTAATATTTCTTATTGTTTCACAGAGTCATTAACTTCTATTTGGTCCATTTTAAATTTCAAGGAATTTGTTGGTTAGGTAAGGTTTTCTACCTTTTGAGCTAAGTTGTTCATTCTCTTTTCAATTCTTTCTTCCATGGGTCTAAACACTGATATGATTCAATTCCTCCATTACTATGTCCCCTCAGTCATAAAACAAGAATCTCATATTTAGGATGCCATTGGTAACACTCATATATATAGATGTTCTAGAAATTGGTTTTTAGCACTTTTTACCTAGGGATATAATGGGCAGCTCATATGAACTCAAGAGAGTCAATTATTAAGTTTTCAGTGCAACCATTTTTACCTTAGAAATGGGCAAATGCTACAAATCAGGACTGTTTATTGGGTGGGGGGGGGTGCTGGATAGCTCAGTGGATTGAGAGCCAGGCCTAGAGATGGGAGGTCCTGGGTTCAAATCTAGCCTCAGACATTTCCCAGCTGTGTGACCCTGGGCAAGTCACTTAACCCCTATTGCCTAGCCCTTACCACTCTTCTGTCCAATACACATTGGACAGAACCAATACACATTATTGATTCTAAGGCAGAAGATAAGGGTTTTTTTAAAAAAACTATTTATTGTTCTATTGATCTTAAGAAAGGGGTGGATAAAATGTTAATTCAGATTAAGCTTAAAATTGTGTTGTGTATAATTTTTCTTTGAGAGCCCCTTATTAAACATTTACTGGAACATCTCTGTCCCATCCTAACTTTCTACCATATTGCCAAAGTCACTGGAGAAACATGAGTGGACCACACACAACTAAGGGCCGTTTTATAATTTTCCTTATTGCCATGACCAGAGATTTCATCATTTAGATGACTACTTATTGATAATAAACCAGGACCAGACTAGAAGCTTTTCCAGCCCTGCCAGAGTTTACACTTCATTGAGGTGACCTTTGAGTATCCAAAGTCACCTCCATGCCACAATAAGGTATTGCATAGGACTTTTGTAGACATTCTATATAACATTCTTCCAAAATTAAACTTATTGTTTAATTAAATTCTTTTCGTCTATCTCTGTAGCATATGCTCAAGTAGTCATATGGATCTATCACCCCATTGACATGGATATTCTCTCCAGTGATGCAAATTGCAACCCATTCATGCCTACTATGAGATTTTTGTCCATTACTTCTCATAAATTTGCCACAGAGTTTATCCAATATTCTGGATTCTTTCCTCAGTTTCTCTTTAACATCACAAGAATAAAAATAGAGCACTCACATGTCTACTGCTAGTGCTAGCCTTCAGTCTGTGGCCATCTTTCTTTTCCTACCAAACATTTCTTTGACAATGACTGTTATTCCCATTCCTCAAAGTTCCTCATGGGTTGCAGCCTATTTACACCCACACCCCATGAACACTTCCATTGCCATCTGTGTGATATTTATTTTCACTTCTGAGACTCTTCTGCTCCTTGTCTCACAAACATACAATACCACCAATAGAAAGTAGGTATTTAAAAGATGGGCCTTGGTATAGCAATAACAACCACTACTGCTGTTGGGCCAAGGACAGAGGACTGGAACATTCTTTTTCCTTCAAAGGGGCCTCTCCCTGAGCCTATGCATGCACACAGACTGAGTTCATAGGAGACCTGATCTCTAAAGGAAGAGACTAAATTATTTCTCAAACTCTCTGGCTCTTCATGCCACTTCCTCAGAATATGATTTGGGCTCATGTCTTGGTTCTCCCCCAAAAGGAGTAGAAAATATTTAGTGTACACTGTTGATCATGTATAGGATGATTACTTATTAAAGAAATTCTTCTGGAAGGAAGGAAGGAAGGAAGAAGGAAGGAAGGAAGGAAGGAAGGAAGGAAGGAAGGAAGGAAGGAAGGAAGGAAGGAAGGAAGGAAGGAGCAGGATATGAATATAACTAATGTTATATTCCCTTGGGAGGTCAAGATAACATTTCACTCTACTCTTCATTGTCCAAGAAATATGACTGCTTATCATAATCTGAGCATTAGATTTTCTTTAAGTACTTGATCTTTCCTGTGTGGATGATCAGACCAAACCCTCTTAAGTATTTTCAATTGTCTTCCCAAAGACTCTGCAGTGTTTCAGAGCTTGCTGCAACCAGCACTGTATCATCCATGAACAGGACCATCTAGGAGATTTCACTGTACACAGGCAATCTCTCCTTAATTTGAGCTCTAAACTGGATCTCCTCTATCACATTAGCAAACACCTCTTTCCTACTTATGGCCTTGTCTGATGTTTGTGATCAGAGAGTCATTCAACAAGATTATTTCTGTTTTGATAGTTCTCAAGGAATCTTGGAAGAATTTTTATTTAAGGAAAAAGGATGCCTCACTGGAATCAAGACTTTAAAGTGGCGTTTTCCTAATAGATACTGTTTTAATTTGGTATTTCTTAAGATTAGTATTATGATGAAGGGCAGCTAGATAACAGACATAGAGAGCCAGGCTTGGAGTTAGGAGGATCTGAGTTCAAATTTGGCCTCAGACACTTCCTAGCTATGTGACCCTGAGAAAGTCACTTAACCCCAATTGCCTAGCCCTTACCACTCATTTGACTTAGAATTGATATCAATTCTAAGACAGAAGGTAAAGGTTTTAAAAAAAGAATATTAATATGATGATAAATAGTTGTAATTATAAGTTGGCATTTCAACTTCTCATTATAAATTTTTTATTTATTCATGTAATTAATACCACAATAATGACAGTATATCAGACAGTTATACAAAAAAATTTATCTCTGCTTTGAAATAGAAATTCATTCATGAATATCCTTGTTTGCGCTGAGACCGAATTACTGTGGAAATGTACTGTCACAATAACTACAATATATGACAAACATACTTAAAAATGGTTTTATTGAAGCAAGGTCAAAAAAGGGAAAAGATTTACTGAATCTAATAATAGGAAGAAACAAAGTTACTCCAAGCAAATGTTTGTGGTTTTTTTTTTTAATATCTGATATATAAACTGAGAAGAATATGATTTTTTTTACTTCAGTCCACAAAACTTTCTCATTTTTCTAAACTCAGTATGTTCCAATCATTTTGGTCTAACTTTATAGAATTTCTTGTGTTATTTAACTATTTCATTCATGTGTTATACATTTTTTCCTCAAAAATAAGACGATGTCTTATGCTTCTTGGTATATTCCATTGAATTGTTCACCATATAGAAAGTACTCAATATATTTTTGTCAAATCAATAACCATTTCTGCAATTTTATGTCAGATATCATTTTAGTTCCTTATCCTCATTTTACCCAACTGCTATCCCTCTTTTATAGAATACCTAGCTGCACAGAAAATGCAAATAGAAGATAAATAATAAGTAGGTTTAAAACATATACATTTAGAAGAGCTACTCTTTATAAAAGCTAGCATTTATTTATTGCTTTTAAAGTTTACAAATTCCTTCACAAATGTCATCTCATCTGATTCTTACAACTATCCTATAAGCCAGGTTTATGCTATTGTTATTTATATTAATTTCATACATGAGGAAACAGGCCAGGAGAGATTAAGTGACTTGCTGAGGATTACGCAATTAGTTAACTCAAGATCTTCTTGACTGTCTGCAACACCTAGATGCCTCTAGAAATATTGGTTGATTAAGAAGTAACAAGAACATAGGATAGCATCTTCTAATGACTACAAGAAAACAAAGCTATGGAGATACCTAAGGAAGCAGCCAAGGGAATTCTCAGGAAGCCATGGCACAATCAGATAAAAGAATAGCTGAGAGTTTGAAACATCCATCAGAAGTGCCAGCAGCATATATGAACTTTATTTCATAGATGACAGAAAATGAATGCAGACAGCAGATGAAGGACTCTGGGAAATAAAACAAGGCATTAGGTTGATCAGCAGAGTACTGTACTGAACTATAACTGATCACATTCATGATCCTTGGAAGCATTCTGTTCTACTTGGGTTCTAGTGTTTTATGGCTTGACCAACCATATAGGGCAAGATAGAACCTGAAACTTTTTTAATGGCTTTTCTGGCCCAGTATTGCAATAGATATGACTAAAAAGAGTGAGAGTTGTGCTCAGTGCATACAAAGAAAAATGTTATTTCTTATGTTGCATATTTGGAGAATAGTAACCTTTGTAAATTGCTTTACTGATTTTTTAAAATCTCTAGTACAAGACAATAATAACATAAGTCATATCTTAATGATAATACTCATTTCACCAGATATATATAGGTATCCCTAACCAGGACCAAGAAAGCTTAAGAGTTGTAGAAGTAGAGACAGAGAGAGGGAGGGAGGAAGAGAAAGAGGGAGAGAGAGAGAGAGAAGAGAAAGAGAGACACTGAGAGAGAAGAGAGAGACAGAGACAGAGAGACACAGAGAGAGACAGAGAGATAGAGAGACAGAGAGAGGGGGGGACAGAGAGAGATGGAGATAGAGATGTAATTATAGATATATAGCAAAGGAATCAACATTTGGCATCCCTAGTATATGCATACATCTCCATCAGAAATCAAAGGTTTACACTTTATTTTCTGATGTTAGGGCAGGAGCCACACCTATCTGATGACCTGTGCATTTCAAAGTTAAAAGATAAGAGAGGATGTAAATATTCATAAGCCAAGAGGGAGGCTGAAAGAAGGTTACCAATTACCCTTAACTTTAGCTTAAAAGAGTCTTGACAGAAACAAATAATGGTTTGATGATTAAATTCATTTCCAAGAAGAGAATTTCTTAAATTTTTTGGTCTCATGTCCATATACACATAAAAATTATTGGGAATCCTCCTTCAAGAGATTATGTTTATATGGGTTTTTATCTATTAGTATTTTAACAAATTGGAAATTTAAAACATATCATTATGAAAATAGATTTCGCCTCATGGACCCCTTGAAAGAGTCATGGGATCTCTTTGATCTAGATCATCCTTTGAGAATCACCAATTCAGACCTTTGGCAAAGAGAAAGAATTTTGTTAAGAAAGCTTGTTATTTAAGGGACACTCAAATTCATGGATAGACAGCAAACTACTCTCTGTGCCAATTTGTGGAGAGACTTGGCAAATTGCCTATTTAGAGAATAGCCCCAGAGAATGGCAGGAACCCTATAGAGATATTTAATCACAACCACCTCTTGCCCATAGGAGAGTTAGTCAGATTCTCTGATCAGCATTAAGAAATTATAATTAGCAGAGTGAGTAAATGGCACTCACCTGTTGTACAAAGACTGTATTAGACAATAGTTTAGAAAGTAATGGGACACTGTGTATTATAATCCAACAACCTTGCCTCTAATTGAGGAAAACTCTAATTTAGACTAAAATTAGGGTAATAGCTTTCCTGCCCAGTACTTGATATATGGGAAGTCCTGCGAGCCTAGGGCCTCACAATTTCAGGTTTAAGAATCCAGGCCTATAGACTTATTATGATGATACCATACCAGCTTAAGTATATTGCAAAAATGTCAACAAATTGCAAGAGAGCTAGATCTACTTCACCTTTGGTCCAACTAAAATGAAAAATGATTATACATGTAGCCAGATGATCCTAATATATTTTTCCATTTGCCTTACATGGAATTACATATGTTGATGAAAGAGAGAGAGAGAGAGAGAGAGAGAGAGAGAGAGAGAGAGAGAGAGAGAGAGAGAAAGAGATTTATTTGTATGAGTGAATTACTGCACTCTTCAAGTTGTGGTTTCTGTTTTATTACTTTGTTCTTTATGTTTATTTGCTTATTTTGATGTCATGTATATACCAAGCTACATCTGTGTGTTAGTTATTAATTGTTTTTCTGTTTATCTGTATGGTAGAGATTGAATTGGCTTGTTAGATCCATCCCAATGTGAAGATGGGATTAACTCTCCCCTATTTATTCTTTAGATTTTAACCACCAGGAATGTATATACCCCCACTTAATCCTTAAGTGGGGGAGGGAAGTCTATGACCCATGTATGCTAGTGAGTGACAAATCAAAAACAACTGACTGTCCCCAGGCAGTCGGAAGCAAAGTCAAAGCTGCCATTGGTCCTTGTAAAAGTGGAAGATAGACACAGGAAGTGGCAAAGAACTGTCTTTAAATATGGTGGTAACTTCCTGTGAGTAGTTTTTTTTTCCCCTTTGAACTTGGCCTTGGAGGCGCTTGGGCTTGAGACCTCAGACTGCTTCCCTTTGGACTGCCATGTGAATGAGTAAAAAGGCTGACTCCCTTTCCTTGGCTTTTCTGGAGGCACTAGCCTCTGAAGATGCCCCTTGTCTTGGAGAAGGTCTCCTGACTAGAAGCTTTCTTTATTTAACCTCTTTGCCTCCCTTGCTGGGGCCTCTGAAGCCCTGCCTGGTTCAGACCAGGCCAGAGTAATTCTCTCTTTCTTTCTCTCTCTCTCTCTCTCTCTCTCTCTCTCTCTCTCTCTCTCTCTCTCTCTCTCATTTTCCTTGCTTTTACTCTTTCTATTTGTAAATGAACTACCATAAAAGTCATTCTGATTTGAGTAATTCATTTGGAATTAAGTAATTAATTCCTAGTGACCAAACTCTTAATTTTACCCCTTACACCAAGGAAATATGTGCCTAGAGCTCCCCTAGAAACTTTTAATTTCTCTACTGTAATTCAATATTTGGGTGCACTGAAGACAATAAACTCTCTGGCTGGTAGCATGCAGTTTCTGGAAGCATCAAAACTCTCTGGAAGCATCCAGTCATGTAGTGAACAAACCCTAAAAAGTATAATGTAGCAAACCCTGAATGATCCTTTAGTTTTCCTTTCATCCCATGACAGCAACAAGAGTGATCATGCCTAAACAGATAAAGGTACAGATAGTTTCTGATTTGCTCTCATTCTTTGAGTTAGAATCATGAAATTCTTAAAACTTCCAGGGAGGAGTGAGGAAAGGAGGGCCCTTCCCCAACACAGTGTCAACCATGAGCACATAGCAGTTAGAGTAGAAGGACTTCTACTAAGTGAGCTAGTGCCTGGTGCTTTTTTCATTTTTCTGTTCCTTCTCTTAGCTAAGTAATTGAATAACATTCTTGAAGAGGATGCATCCAGTCTTTGAGACAACCTCATGACTTATAGAAGTCCTGGGTTCCTGAAGTGAGGAAGTATTTTTATTTGCCTAACTACTACTCACTTTCCATTTTCCAACTTTGGGGTTAAGATGGCTGCAGAGTAGAAGCAGGGCAACTTTCTCTCCTAACTGACCAATATAACATACCTCCAAAGGGGAAAAAAAAAATCCAGATGAAAGAAGGGACCCCACAATAGGGCACAGTTTCTAAGGTACGTAGGATTTGGGCACTTCCACTCTTAAGGGGGGGGGGGTGGAAATCAAAACGTGAGCTGATCAACCCTCCTCCATCTCACCCACAGTACCAGAATCAGAGCTGCGCACCATAGTTAGAATGAGTGGGGGTGGGGGCAGCTGGGTAGCTCAGTGGATTGAGAGCCAGGCCTAGAGACGGGAGGTCCTAGGTTCAAATCCAGCCTCAGACATTTCCCAGCTGTGTGACCCTGGGCAAGTCACTTGACCCCCATTGCCTACCCTTACCACTCTTCCACCTATAAGTCAATACACAGAAGCTAAAGGTTTAAAATTTAAAAAAATTTTAAAAAAAGACATAATAGAATGAGTGGGGGCACAAAAATCTAGCTTCTTGGCAACTAATTGGCACCACTAGGAGATTGCCCCTGAGAGCAGTACAGCTTGAGACCCCAGGAGGCTGGAGAGCACAGACCCCAGGAGTCTGGAGAGCGTAGACCTTGGGCACAAGAATGGGGCTGAGAGAGGCAGCAGCGTCCTGAGACTCAGGGGAAAAACCCAGGTGGAGGAGCAAGTTTGGGCCAATTTCCGGGCTCCAGACAGCTGGACTAGAACCATGGGGGCTTGACCCTGAAAACAGCAAGACTAGAGACCCCAGGAGACTGGAGAGCACAGACCTTGGGCGCAGGAGTGAGGCTGAGAGGGGCCATGGACAGCAAAGGCCTAGCAGACAGTGGAAGCCAG
Source organism: Gracilinanus agilis (assembly GCF_016433145.1). Classification (NCBI taxonomy): domain Eukaryota; kingdom Metazoa; phylum Chordata; class Mammalia; order Didelphimorphia; family Didelphidae; genus Gracilinanus; species Gracilinanus agilis. The sequence goes on along the minus strand of NC_058131.1, from coordinate 451,622,950 downwards.
GAGACTCGCAAAGTAGCCTCAGGCAAAAACTGCTCCTTAGCTCCATGCAAAGAGAGTCTGTTTGCCTTACTCAGACTTCTGGCTGAAAAAACATAATGATGTCAAGCAAGGCCCAGGAAATAACCACCAAAAAAGACCAAGAAAAAAGCTCTAATACTTAACAACTTTTGCACAGAAAAAATCCAGAAAACAGAGGACAAACAATTAAAGACATCTAAACCCTCCCAAAAAAATGAAAATGGGTCACAAGCTTTTGAAGAGTTCAAATCTGAGATCATGAGAAAGATGGAAGAGATCTGGCAAGAAAATAACAATTTCAAAGGCAGAATTTTGTAATTGGAAATTGAGGCTCAGAAATCAAATGAAACAATAAGCAAATTGAAGACCAGACATGACCAGCTGGAAGCCATGAAAAGCCAGATAGACCAGATTGAAAATGAAAACCAAAAGATTATATCTGAAAACCAGTCTTTAAAGGCTAGAATTGGGCAAGTAGAAGCCAATGATCTCACAAGACAGCAACAATTAATAAAGCAAAGTTGAAAGACTGACAAAATAGAAGGAAACATGAAATATATCAATCAGAAGATAATAGATCAAGAAAATAGGTCTAGAAGAGACAACTTGAGAATTATTGGTCTTCCTGAAAAATCAGAAATTAATAGAAATTTGGACACCATATTACAAGAAATTATCCAACAAAACTGCCCTGATGTTCTTCAACAAGAGGGCAAAATAGACATTGAAAGGATCCATAGATCACCCTCTACACTAAACCCTGAAAAGACAACCCCCAGGAATATAATTGCCAAATTCAAGAGCTTCCAAGTTAAAGAAAAAATATTACAAGAAGCCAGAAAAAGACAATTCAGATATCAAGGAGCACCAGTCAGGATCACACAGGATCTGGCAGCCTCCACACTACAAGACCACAAGGCTTGGAATATGATATTCAGAAAGGCAAGAGAATTGGGTCTACAACCAAGGATCACCTACCCATCAAAACTGACTATATACTTCCAGGGGAAAGTATGGGCATTCAACAAGATAGAAGATTTCCAAGTATTTGCACAGAAAAGACCAGGACTAAGTGGAAAGTTTGATATCCAACCACACCAAACCAAGAGAAACATGAAAAGGTAAATAACAAAGAGAGGGGAAAGAAAGAAAATTCTTATTTACTTCTTTAAGGGCTTCAATAAGATCAAATTATTTGTCTTCCTATATAGAGAAATATTATGTGTAATGCTAAAAATTGTCCTCACTATTATAGTAATTAGAAGAATTAGTCATAAGGAGAAGTTGGAGTACTAAATGGTCTAAGATGATATGGGGGGAAAAAAGTTGGGGGGGGGGGGAATAGAAGATGACACTTTCCATTTTCCCCTACAATCTATTAGGAGGAGGGGTGAGAATAGAATAAAGCCAGAAATCTATTTCTTGCATGACAGCCAAGCAGCCAGCATTTTCAAAGCTTTATTTCTTTAGGTGCTTACTTTTTATTTCTATGCTATTTAAGGTTGTATTAAAACTTAGATGGTCATTTACCATGATTTTGTTCACCTATGAATGTTCAATTTAAGATTGAAAAGGGATTTTTAAAAACATTTTCTTTAGCTCAAATTGGCAGAGCTAATTAGATAATGTATTAAAATAATGATTTTAGGGGGCAGCTGGGTAGCTCAGTGGATTGAGAGTCAGGCCTAGAGATGAGAGGTCCTGGGTTCAAATCTGGCCTCAGACTTTCTAGCTGTGTGACCCTGAGTAGATCACTTAACCCCCATTGCCTAGTCCTTATCACTCTTCTGCCTTGGAAACAATACATAGTATTCATTCTAAGGTGGAAGGTAAGGGTTATAAAAAAATTTAATAATTAAATTTTAAACAAATAATGATTTTTGTATATTAATCATTAATTATTTATAAAGGGCCTACTATGTGTCAGTCTCTTTGCTAAATATTGGAGTCTGTCAAAGCTGCTGATTGGTAGAGTTCATTGGCCCACAAACACACTTCAGGGTCCCACTTTCTCATTCAATAAATACCTCTACATTATGGGGACCATTAAATACCAGTACCTCATTGGAGATTCAAGAAATTGATTCCAATCAACCCTAAGGACTTAGTCCTATTTGATGTCTTTCTTTGTTACCTGCTTGTTTTATCATAGGATGAATTTGGAGCTCTATTTAGGATGCCCCATTGTTTTTTAGGAAAATGGAATTCCTTGTGTAGGGTCACTGTAGAGCTTTTGCTCAGACATCTATCTGTATTACTCTATCCATTAAAGAATGTACAGGTACTCAAGGAACCTATTGGAGGAATATTCATGCAGGTCAATTTGGTTTCTTCCCAGACCGTGAAAGACTGTCCTCTAGTCAACACTAAGTCCCTAGTCACTATTGGGAGGTCCATATTCTCTGAAAACTCGTTTTGGAATCCCTTCCCCTTCCCTTTTTTTCCACTTCCATCCTTTCCACAATCCATCTCCCCTTCCATCCTTTTCTTTTCTTTTTCCTTTTCTCCCCTTCCCTCTCACCCTTCCTCCTTGCTATTAGTTTAATTTAATCTCACCCCTGCTACACACATTTTTTTTAGGGCAGCCAGGTGGATAGAGTACCAGGCCCGAGGTCAGAAAGACTCATCTTCCTGAATTCAAATCTGACCTCGGACACTTAAGAGCTATGTAACCCTGGACAAGTCACTTAACCCAATTTGACTCAGTTTCATCATCTGTAAAATGAACCCGAGAAGGAAATGGCAAACCACTCCAGTATCTTTGCCAAGAAAACTACAACTGGGGTAACAAAGAGTTAGACACAATGGAAACAACTGAACCACAACATTTAAATTTAATCTTAGATATTGTTCTTTCCTAATTGTTTTGAGTTGGTTTTTGTAAAAACAGTAGAAATATACTAGGTTACCTCCTCCTTCTCTGTTGATTGGCTCACTCACCCAGTCTTCATCCACCCTTTCAGGACAAGGGGCTCCCAGAAGGGATATCCACTACTACAACTCACTTAGAATTTTAGAGGTAACACTGACAAGGTTGGAGGGATTGGGGGAAGAGAGGAAGGGGCAGTGGAACAATACACTCCTACTAAAATATATTGTAGCTGCTGAACCAGTGTGCTTCCCATTTAATAAATCAGACAGAGTGAACTCCATTATCTCTGAATCAGAAATATTTACAAAAAAGAAGACAAAACAAAAATAATATTAATACAACATTCTACCTTTACACAAGAACACAAGATCACAATTATCCATAGGGGAGAATATACACTAACATAGAAACAAAGCAGGAAGGGAACACATGCTTAGGAAAACTCACAAGCCTGGATTATAGACTTTTATTTTCCTTAGGAACAATCTAAACAAAAATTTACTGGAGGATAAGGTTGTTCCTCCACTAGTCACTCCTGTGTTGGTTGCTCTGTTTAAACTTCATCTCTCTTGGATCTCTCTACTCTCTTGCTGAGTTGGGCTCCTTCACTGATAGCAGAATTAAAGCTTTAAAAACTTTAATTTTGGGGTTAAGATGGCGGCAGAGTAAGAAGCAGCTCTAAACCTCTCCTGACCGAAACACACAAAACTCCTCAAGGGGACATAAAAACAAGTCCAGACGAACGGAGGAACCCCACAACAGGGCACAGCGTGGAAGGTACGTGGAATCGAGACAGTTCCAGGCTAAAAAGGGCTCTCACTCAAACGCGAGCTGAGCAACCGCCCCACCCCCACCCCCTCCACACTCACCAATAGCTCCAAACCCAGCTAAAAAGAAATAGAGCAAGTTTGGGGCACCCATCGAGTCATCAGCAGCTCCGGGACCTGTTCCTGAGAGCAGCAAGACTTAGGACCCCATTAAGTCAAGAACGCACGCGAAATCTGAGCGCGCGGGAGCAGAGAGTGGACGCTGGGCGCGTGCCCGCTGAGCAGAGGCCTGGGTGGAGGCAAACACAGCCAGGAACTAAAGCCTAAGTGGGGAACCAGTGCAGACGGGTATACGACTGTGGAAGTAGCTCCCTGAGACTTGTAAAGGAGCCTCCTGCAGAGGATCAAGCAAGGGAATCCACCAGGGGGCTTGACCTTGGAAAAAACTAGAACTCAGACCTCAGGAGCCAATAGATCTCAGACAGACACAGAGAGCGAGGATAAAGCTGAGAAGCTGCTGGGCTAATGATGGCTAATCAGTTACAGGAAATTCAGAAGAGAAAGAATAATAACAAAAAAAAGAAGTCTTTAACACTCGACAGCTTCTACACAGAGAAAATCCAGACAACCGAGCAAACAGAGGAGGAGAACAAACAACCATCCAGACCCTCCCCAAATAAGGAAAACTCCTCACAAGCTATGGAAGAGTTCAAATCTGAGATTCTGAGGAAAATGGAAGAGATCTGGCAAGAAAATAACAGCTTAAAAGGTAGAATCTTGCAACTGGAAAGCGAGGCTCAGAAACCAAATGAACTGATAAGCAAATTGAACACAACAAATGACCAGATTGAAAAGGAATACCAGAAGATTATGGCC
>NC_058131.1:451543544-451613417 GCF_016433145.1 Gracilinanus agilis | reverse complement strand
GCGGGGGGGGGGGGTTGAAGGGGAAAGGGGAGCATGAATCATGTAACCATGTTAAAAATGAATATTAATAAATGTTAAAAAAAAAACTTTAATTTTGAACTGCCAAAGTATTGCCATATTCTTTCAACAAAAGCAAAAACCCTAAACTTTTGATCATCAAAATTTTTCCATTCATTGTGTTCTGAGAGGTTCCTGCCTTTCAGGCAAGTAAATTTCAATAAAGAGAAAGGTAAAGCTTTCCTTTTTCCTTATCAACTCTCTCAGGCAGCAGAAATCAAGCCTTTGTTCCTCCAATCAGCATGAAGAAGCCAAGATTTCTTCTTCCAAAAAAAATAGATGGAAGAGTAAGCTCAGAGGTCTCTTCTTAGACCTGATTGGAAATCTCTCCTGAGCTCATCTCTGTTCTGAGTTTAGCTCTTCTGAACTCTAGGAATTCAGCTGCCCTATTAAGCCAAAAGCATGGTTTCTCCAGTGAGTTGCTCCACTTCTTCCTCATAGTAATAGACCAAAATCTTCACTTCTGCTAGCTATACTATAACTAAGACAATAGTAATGCCAAACCACCTGTTTTCCAACTATTTTTTTTCTCAGTCTCTTATCAGTCATATGTAAATCAGATGCTAGGAAATGGGCCAGTTAGACCATCTTTACTCTAGAGCTGCTTTCTCAATATCTTTCTCAATTGTCCTTATTTCTGCTCCTTTCCATTGGCAAAACTGTCCACACTTCCTTTTATCTTTCCCTCAGTGAAATATTTGCAGTCTCTACAAATCATTTGAGAGAAATCAGAATGACAAAACACACACAAATAGCATTTAAATAAAGCAGCTCAAAACACATAACACAACTCTAGTTCAATACAAATTGAAATTTTATTCATTCATGACAATTAGTAAATATATATAATTATACAGCACAAAAAGCAACATTGAAAGACTTTTATCCTCTTACCACCTCGCCTCCTACCAGATACTCTGAAATAAGAGTCACTAAAATCCTCCAGAAAAAGAGAAAGCAGTTGAAGCTGACCGGCCTTTTTGAATACTTCCACAGCAGATCAAAGAGGTTCTTGTTTGAAGTTGTGGTTAGCCTATCAGAACCAGTTACAGAATGTTTATGGATGCTTCACTATATCTCCAAAATATTTCATTGTGGCATCATAGAAGAATTTGGATCAGCTGAGCAAGCTGTTTTGGGATCTCTGCATGTGCTAGATACCATATGCCCTTGAGACACATATTCACTGCTAGAAATTTCTTCTTTTGCATGTTCTTCAACTCTAACGTATGTCATTAATTAAGCAAGTAATCCATGTATTAGCAAATATGGGTTAAAGGATGTTGATATCATGTTTAGGTTGGGTTCAATGCATACCTAAGAAATGTTACATGCTAACTCCTTTGTGATTTCTGTTTAGCTTTTAAGATTCCTAACAAGGTGTGATTGAAACATTCAGATTGTGAGTTTCCGTGAGGGTGACAGAGTGTGGTTCTAGATTTCTTGATTCTTGCCAAGGTAAACCTTTTGTTTCCAAAATCTAAGCCTTGATTTGAATGAATTCTGGCTACTAAGCTGAATAGCAAGAAAGTGTCTTCCAACAATACCTTAGAAAGAGGAGTAGTTTTTCAGGATGTTATTCTTGGTTATGTCTTTGTCTTTTGCTTTTAGATATTTTGTGTTCCAAGATTTCTTTTCCCTTAGAGTTCAGTCAGTCAATGAGTATACAAAGAAAGGCAAAAGACAGTCCCTCCCCTCAAGGAACTCATAGTTTAATTGAGAAGATAATTTACAATTATGTAAAACAAAATATATTCAATACAAATAGGAAATAATCAACCAAGGGAAGGCACTAGAATTAAGAATGATAGGGAAAGATTTTCTGTAAAAAATGAGATTTTTATTTGGGGCTTGTAGGAAGCCAGAGATGCCAAGAAATGAAGATGAGAAGAGAGAACTTTCCAGATATGAGAGGATTTGGAGCCAGAGGTTTGGAGCTAAAAGATGGAGTGTCTTGTTCAAGGGAAAACAAGGAATCTAGTGTCACTGATTGGAAGAATACATGGGGGAAGAGAGGAAAAAGGAATGGTTAAAGTATAAGAAGACAGGAAAAGTAAGAAAGTTTATATTATGAAGGACTTCGAACACTAAACAGAGAATTTTATATTTGCTCCTGGTGGTAGCAGGGATTCACTGGAGTTTATTAAATAGGGAGAGGAAGTGTTCAGACCCACATGTTCAGAAAATCACTTTGGTATCTACTGTGATCCTGAGAGTAGTTCCTTCTTTTATGTACTCTTCCTTTCTGGCTCTTCCTACTATATTTTCTTTGACCTATAAACTGCTATTACATTTCTTGCTGTTTTCAATTTGAGGTTTCTTTCAAGTAGCAACTGAATTCTTTCAGGGAGCAACTAGTAGATTCTTTCTATTTTAACTTTGCCTTCTATGCAATCATGTAAAACATTTGTATATTAATCATTTTGTAGAAGAAAACTTGAACAAGTTTTTTAATTTAAAAAGAAAAAAGTTTTAAGAATATTTTTAAAAATTTTAAAAGAAAGTATATGCTTTAATTTGCAATCATTCCATCAGTCCTTTATCAGGCAGTAAATGGCATTTTTCATCAATCCTTTGGTATTGTCTTAGATCATTGTATTGCTAAGAATTCCTAAGTCATTCACAGTTGATCGTTGTACAATATTGCTGTTACTATATATACTGTTCTCCTGGTTCTGCTCACTTTACTTTGTATCAGTTCATGTAAGTCTTTCCATGTTTTTCTGAAATTCTCCTGCTTGTCACTTCTTATAACACAATTCCATTACAGCCATGTACCACAACTTGTTCAGCTATTCCCCCATTTGATGGACATTTCCTTAATTTCCAAATCTTTGCCACTGAAAAAAAAAGCTGCTGCAAATATTCTTTTGTACAAATAGGCCCTTCTTCCTTTAAAAAAAAAATATCTTTAAGAGACAGACCTTAGTGGTGGCATTCCTGGATCAAAGGGAATGCACAGTTTTATAGCCTTTGGGCATAGTTCCAAACTTCTCTCCAGAATGGTTGGATTTTCCACCAACAGTGCATTAATACCCCAAATTTCCCACATCTTTTCCTACTTTTATCATTTTTCTTTTCTGTCATATTAGCCAATCTGATAAGTATAAAGTAGCACCTCAAAATTGTTTTAATTTTCGTTTGTCTAATCAACAGTGATTTAGAGCATTTTTTTTCATATAACTACTACTTTGATTACTTCATCTGGAAACTGCCCGTTCATATCCTTTGACCATTTATCAAAGGGGGAATGACTTATATTCTTATAAATTTGACTCAATTCTCTGTATATTTGAGAAATGAGGCCTTTCTCAGAGAGACATGCCAGAAAAACATTTTCACCAAAAGGAATGCTCCTTCTCATCATGATTGCATTGGTTTTGTTTTAAAACTTTTAAATTTTATATAATCAGAATTGTCCATTTTACATCCTATAATGCTCTCTATCTCTAGTTCTTCCTTTATTCATAAATCTGACAGGTAAACTATCCATGCTCCTCTGATTTGCTTATGTTAACACCCTTCATGTCTAATTCATGTATTTGTTTTGACCTTACCTTAGTATACAATACGAGATGATATTCAATACCTAGTTTCTGTCATACTGTTTTCCAGTTTTCCTAGCAATTTTTGCCAAATAGTGAGTTCTTGACCCAGAAGCTTGGATTTTTGTGTTTAGCAAACACTAAATTATTATAGTCATTTACTACTATGTATTGTAGACCTAATATATTTCACTGGTCCACCATTCTATTTCTTAGCCAGTACCAGATTGTTTTGATCATTACTGCTTTATAATATAGTTTGGGATCTGCTATTGCTAGGCCAATTTTGTTCACATTTTAAAAACTGATTTCCCTTGAAATTCTTCTTTTGTTCTTCCAGATGAATTTTATGATTTTTTTCTAGCTCTAAAAAATAATTTGATGTTAGCTTGATTGGCATGGCATGGAATAAGTAAATTAATTTAGACAGAATTGTCATTTGTATTATATTGGCTCCACCTACCCACGAGCAATTAATATTTTTCCAACTGTTTAAAATTGACTTTATTTGTGTGAAAAGTGTTTTGTAATTATGTTCATGCAGTTTCTAGGTTTGTCTTGGCAGGTAGACTTCTAAGTATTTTATATTGTCTACAGTTATTTAAAATGGAATTTCTCTTTTTATCTTGTCACTGTACTTTGTTGGCAATATATAGAAATGCTGATGATTTATGTGGATTTATTTTATATTCTGCAACTTTGCTAAAGTCAATTATTTTCAACTAGTTTTATAGTTGATTCTCTAGGATTCTCTAAGCATACCAACCATCATATCATCTACAAAGAGTGATAGTTATGTTTCCTCATTGCCTATTCTAATTCTTTCTATTTCTTTTCCTTGTCTTATTGTTAGAGCTAGTACTTCTAATACATTGATAGCGGTAATAATGGGTATTTTTGCTTCATCCATGATCTTACTGGAAAGGCATCTAGTTTATCTCCATTACAGATAATGAAATTTCTCTCTTCAAAGTAACCAGTGATTTCTTAATTGCTAAATTAAAATAGTATTTTCTTAGTCTTTGTCTTTCTTGAACTCTCTATAGTTTTTAACACTATTGATTGATTCTTCTTGATACTCTCTTCCCACTAAATTATTGTGTTATTATTCTCTCCTACTTCTCTTTCCATCCATAAAAAGGACTTTTCTTTCTTACTCTCCTTTACAGGATCTTCATCCAGGTCACAACAGCTGTCTTTAAGTGTCTCCCAATGCTCTAAATTAGATCTTCTTTCTTCTCCCTGTATGCTAGTTTACTTGGTGATCTCATCAGCTCCCATGGATTCAATTATCATCTCTATGGTGATGACTCTCAAACCTATTTATAACCCTAACCTCTCTGTTGATCTCCAGTCTCATATCTCTGACTGCCTATTAGAGAACTCAAATCAGATGTTTTAGAGATAATTTAACATGTCCAGTACTAAACTCATTGTCTTATCCCCTCTTCTTACATTTCCTACTATTATTGAGAGCACCAATCAGCCTCCCAATCACCTAAACCCATAACCTAGGTGTCATCCTTGACTCTTCACTGTCTCCCAACACGCTCTTACATCCAATAAGTTCTTGTTGTTTCTGTCTTTGTATATCATTCATATATGTCCCCCAATCTCCTCTGACACTAATAATCACTGTGGTGCAGGCCTTCATCACTTCAGATCTGGACTATTGCAATTGCCTTTTGAATAGTCTCCCTGCCTCATTTCTCTTCCTACTGTAGTTCATTATTCACTCAGCTGTCAAAATAATATTCCTAAAGTGAAGATCTGATCTTGTCAACTCCTTTCTCATTTAACAAAATTCAGTGGCTCTCCTATTACCTCTAGGATCAAATATAAAAGCCTGTTTGTTTTTAAAGTTCTTCATAACTTGGATCCTTCCTGCCTTTACAGTCTTCTTACACCTGCTCACATACTCTGATCCAGTGAAACAGTGGCCTCCTTCATGTTCCTTAGCTAAGATATTCCATCTCTTAGCATTTTCACTGATTGTTCCTCATGTCTAGAATTCTCTCCTTACTCATTTCTTTTTTTTTAAACATTTATTAATATTTATTTTTTAGAAAAGTTAACATGGTTACATGATTTATGCTCTTACTTTCCCCTTCACCCCCCCAAACCTCCTCCCTCCCCTGGCCAATATGCATTTCTACTGGTTTTAACATGTGTCATTAATCAAGACCTATTTCCAAATTGTTGATAGTTGCATTGGTGTGGTAGTTTCGATCCCCAATCATGTCCTCATCAACCCATGTATTCAAGCAGTTGATTTCTTCTGTGTTTCCTCTCTTGCTGTTCTTCCTCTGAATGTGGGTAGCGTTCTTTTCCATAAATCCCTCAGAATTGTCCTGGGTCATCGCATTGCTGCTAGTACAGAAGTCCATTACATTCTATTTTACCACAGTATATCAGTCTCTGTGTACAATGTTCTTTTGGCTCTGCTCCTTTCACTCTGCATCAATTCCTGGAGGTCTTTCCAATTCACATGGAATTCCTCCAGTTTATTATTCCTTTTAACACAATAGTATTCCATCACCAGCATATACCATAATTTGTTCAGCCATTCCCCAATTGAAGGGCATGCCCTCATTTTCCAGTTTTTTGCCACCACAATAAGCGTGGCTATAAATATTTTTCATGCAAATCTGTTTATCTATGATCTCTTTGGGGTACAATCCCAACAATGGTATGGCTGGATCTAAAGGTAGGCATTCTTTTATAGCCCTTTGAGCATAGATCCAAATTTCCATCCAGTATGGTTGGATCAGTTCACAGCTCCACCAGCAATGCATTAATGTCCCAATTTGGCCACATCCCCTCCAACATTCATTACTCTCCCCTTCTTTCATTTTCCTTCCTCATTTCTACTTCCTGGCTTCCCTGGATTCATTCAAGTCTCAGCTAAAATCCTACTTTCTACAAGAAGGCTTTCCCAGTCCTCCTTCATTTCCATGTCTTCTCTGAGATTCTCTACAATTTCCCATGCACATCTTTTTTTTACCATTTATCTTTATTGTTTTGTATATAATATAAAACACAATAATAATATAATACACATAATTTGTTATAAATGCATAATAAATCATGATAAATATACTTATCCAAGAGATACAAATTCTCCCATTAGCTATGTCCAAAAATCTGTCTCACTCTTTTTTTTCCTCCCCACACTCCTTGCCAATCCCCAAGAAGGCAGAACCTAATATGATATGTATTCTTTTTTATATAAAGTTGTTTACATGTTCTCTCCCCTATTAGACTGTGAATTTCTTGAGATCAGAGGCTATTTTTTGCCTTTCTTTGTATCCTCAGTGCTTAGCACAATGCACATAGGTGCTTAATAAATGTCAACTTGGTTTGACTATTTTTCTTGGTTTATCTTTAGACCACTTAACCTATAGTATTTTTCCATATATTAGGAGTTTTCTCTCTCTAGTCACATTACCTGGATTGGGACTTTGTACTAAGACCATAATCTGCCCTTTTTACCCTTCTTGGATAGGATGACTAGACCCTGACCCTCTTCCCACTTTGATCTGGATGCTCCTGCCATTACCTTGTCATAGTTCTCAGTGAAATGACTGAGTCTTGATCCCATTTTCATAGGCCAGGACAGAGAACTAAGACCAAAGTTATGACCAGGCCCCACCTTCTGCTTCAGTTTCTGACATCTGTCTCAGTCTTCTGGTGGCCTAACATAGGTGCTAGCCTTGTCCCATCTCTGTTTCTTTCTCTGCACCTTATGAAAATTGATCTTCCCCTTGAAAAAAAAACAGGTCCCAAACAGATATTAGTGATCAATTAGTCTGACATCAGGCCTCCTGTTTGTCCCTAACATATACACTGCTCATTTTCTGCTGCTCTATTTTTGTCTCTGGATATTTACCTACCAGGAACTAGTTTTTTTATCTGCCACAACTCTATTGTCAAGATTCCATTGGCTTTAGGTCCTGCTTCCTAGCAATCATGAGGGCCTTACACATTCCTACTTTGTCCTATACCAGAATGCCTTCAGGCCTTTATCTGCTTTCTTGATTACAAAAATCTTTACCTGGATGGAGAAACTTACTGATGTTTCTCTTGAATTTCTTTGTATCTTTGCTTCATCCAGTGCCCTTTTCATGTTGCCCTCTTTGCCAAATATTGCCAAACTGCTTTTGAAGAGAGAGAGAAAGAGAGAGAGTTCAAAGGAAATGAGTCAGGAATGAGTCAGTAGCTATGAAAGGTGGTGATTGGTGTATTTGCTCAAATAATTACACATCATGTACATAGCAACCTTCCTATGTCCCACCTGGCTACACTTGTATTGTCTTTTTTTTTCCCCAACTAGACTTAAGTTCTGTGAGGACAAAAGCTATACCTTCCTACTTCTTTTGAATTCCTTCACAGATTAAGGTAGGTGCTTAATAAGTCACATTCTGCAAAGGTCTATGAATGTAATTGTTCTCATGGAATTTCTAAATTCAACATCATTTCTCTGTCTTATAAAAATTATGCTTATTTTAATGGTTATTGCAATAGTTATATGTGTGTGTGTGTATGAATCCACTAAAGTCCAACTTTGACATTTCATTGTGTTATAGAAGTAACTCTGAATATATATAAACTTTAACTCCTGCCAAGCTGGACAGACTTTAAATATAGGCCTGGGGTTAGACAGTATGTCTGTCAACTGAAGAGGCTACCTAAACCTGAAGCTCAGCATCAGACTAGCCACATGAAGGTACATTGTCAAAACACAGGAACTTTTGAAGACAACCTGTTAAGTTATAGAGATTGCAACCTGTTTGTTGGAGAGAGTGTCCGAGGTATTATAATTTTAGATCTTTATGTATACATGGTTTATTAAAATTGCTAGAATAAGAAACATTTCAGGTTCTAAAAAAATCAACTCCCATGGCAGGAATACATATTTAATCTTAATAACTTGGTCTCCAATATTAGAAAAGATATAAAGTATAACTGGGGTTATTAGAAGAACTCTTTGATATTCTTCCCATGGAGCTGGGCAAATGATCTGGCTTCTTCTAGTGGACCATATGATTTGAGCCCTCACTAAACTACATAAGAGATCAGTGACTCATGATTAGTTCCTTTCTTTCTGTGAATATTGTGCATCAAAAAGAACCGTACAACTGCACTGAGAGGAACCCCTTCCCCCTCCCCCAACTCCAGGATGCTTGAAAACATTAGAAGAAACAGATGATATGTCCAATGATACTAAAAACATTAAGATGCTTAAAACTTGAAAAGTCTAAAGTATTTCACTTCATACTTCACTTTTTCTATGTCTTTATTAAAAACATTCCTTAGCATTCTAAAGACTTAAAGAAAACCCTTACCTTCCGTCTTAGAATCACTGTGTATTGGTTCCAAGGTAGAAGAATGGTAAGGACTAGGCAGGGGTTAAGTGATTTGCCCAGGCTCATTTTTCAAATAAAGAAATGACATGGTTCCATCACAAGATGTGTCAAATGTCACATATGCTTAAACTTTATGCTTTTATTGTAATTAAAAGAGAGTGCTCCTATATTTATTTCTATTGTCATTTCTTTGCCCATGTTGGTTGGTTGGTTGTTGTCCTTTGTACTTAAAGAGGGGCCAAAATGATATCAGGCAAACATAAACTCAGAAGGCTCTACCACAGGTCAGGTATAAATAGCCTGTATAAACGTTTGGGATGGAGATGTCCAAATTTACACATCTCACTTTTTTTGAGCTACTACAATTCTTCATGCTGGACAATCTTATGAGAGTGTCTCTCATGTCTCACAATCAATACCAGAGTTCTTCAGAGAGCTCTTTAGAGTGTTCTTATATGATTTCTTCTGTCCTCCAAGTGAGTACTTGTCTGGTGTGAGTTCTCTGTAAAATAGTCTTTTAGGTAAACAGGTATTTGGCATTCAAACAACATACCTAGCCCATCATAGCTGAGCTCTCTTCAGTAGACCTTGAATGTTCAGCAGTTAACTCAAGAGAGGACTTAAGGGGGCAACTGGGTGCCTCAGTGACTAGACCTAGAGACAGGAGGTCCTAGGTTCAAATCTGGCCTCAGACACTTCCTAGCTGTGTGACCCTGGGCAAGTCACTTAACCCCCATTGCCTAGCCCTTACCACTCTTCTGTCTTAGAACCAATACACAGTATTGATTCTAAGATGGAAGGTAAGGGTTTAAAAAAAGAAGAAAGGACTTCAATGGGTAGCTGAGTGGATTGAAAGCCAGGCCTAGAGACAGGTGGTTCTAGGTTCAAATTTGACCTTAGATACTTCCTAGCTGTATGATCCTGAGCAAGTCACTTAATCCCCACTGCCTAGCCTTTACTACTCTTCTGCCTTGGAATAAATACATAGTTACTTAATCCAATATGGAAGATAAGAATTAAAAGGAAAAAAGAAAAGAAAGTACTGTAGTGTCTGGTACCTTATATTGCTGGGTGATCTTCAGAATCACCCTACGACAATTCAAATGGAATTTGAATTCAAATTTCCTGGCATGGCACTGGTATACTGTCCAAGTTTCACAGGCATACCACAAAAATGTCAGCACAGTACATCTATAGACCTTTAGTTTGAGAGGCAGTCTAATTCCTCTTTTCTCCTACATTTTCCTTCAGAGCCTTCCAAACACTGAGCTAGCTCTGGAAATGTGTACATTAACCTCATTAGGTATGTGGACATCCCTGGAATGTATATACCAAGGTAAGTGGACTAATTCACAACATTCAAAATTTCTCCAATTGCTAAAACCAGCGGTTCCAGCTATGCAGTTTATAGTGCTGACTGGTAGGAAACCTCTGTTTTCTTGGTGCTAATTGTCAGCCAAAATTAACATAAGCAAGCAGAGAATCTAGCCATGCTCTTTTGCATCTCAGTTTTTGAGGGCACGCTGAGGAATCTTTGATCTCCTGGTGAATAGCCTACTCTTGTCATATAACCCAGAAGATTTTATTCAGTTTTTGTATAAACAGTGCCTTGTAAATCTCTACTGGAATGGAATCAGCACCAGGCACTTGGCCACATGTGAGGAGCTTAATGGCATTCAAAACTTCTTCACTTGGCAGTTCAACTAGAAAGATTGACTTCAAACTGAGAAGATGTATAGTTAATAGTTTCATCACTGATTGATGATGGTCCATTAAGAACATTATGGAAGTGTTCAGTACATCACTCCAGGATCATATCCTTATCACTGATTAGTGTTAGGTAGTTGAGATTACCAAATGTGTTTGGCCCATAAAAGCTTTCATGGCATCATAGAAGTGCTTTGGTTGTTACTATCATTGTAAAACTAAATTTCATCTGCCTTCTTTCTGAGCTGGGAATCCTACATCTCTCTAAATTTGGCTTACACTTTACTTTTTTTTTTTTTTTAATTTTAAACCCTTAAATTCTGTGTATTGACTTATAGGTGGAAGAGTGGTAAGGGTAGGCAATGGGGGTCAAGTGACTTGCCCAGGGTCACACAGCTGGGAAGTGTCTGAGGCCGGATTTGAACCTAGGACCTCCCGTCTCTAGGCCTGGCTCTCAATCCACTGAGCTACCCAGCTGCCCCCTTACATTTTACTTTTGATGGAGTTAAATCTCCGAGACTGATTAATTATTCTGATGATAAACCCTATGGAGTTCCTGTTTTTTCATATAGTAGCTTTTGAATTTCTCCATCATTTTCATCAGTCCAGTCCTGATGTTTGTGAGTGGTCTGGTCCAGATGAGTAAATGAGATGTTGTATACCAAGTCTCTGAAAGATGTCCACTCTTTTTCTGTTCTGTCATTGCCAACAGTATGTTGGCTTAGCTTTCCCTCCAAGTAAGTAAATTCCCACAAAGAGAAGCACTCTAATCTGTTGACATTAAATCTTCTGGTGCCTTGGGGCCACCACTTTTGTTGAATGCAAATGTTTAGATAAGAGAGGATAAGTTGATGATCAGTCTAGCATTCTGTACCACACATTATCTTTGTTACTCTCACATGCTGTCTCTTCTCCTTACAATACCATAGTCTAATAGAAGCCGATGTTTGCTGTAAAGGTGTATCCACAAAGTTTAGTTGTGTTCAAGTAAATGGAAGACAGTGTTGATGATGAAAAGTTCATGAAACCCACAAGTCTTCAGTAATAAGTAACCATGGTAGTTGCTGTTTCTGATTCCATTCCTCCTAAGGACTCCCTGTACCTACTCTGGCATTAAAGATACCCAGATGTATAAGCTTGTCCTCTTTAGTCACATTGGTTATGAATGTATTCGAGTCTTTATAAAATATTTCTTTGACCTCATCGGGGTTCATCACTAATGATGGTGGTGTTATACTTTCCTACAAGTGGCCATCTTTCATTGACTCTTTTGGAGAGGTATACTAGGCTCTTGACAAGATCAGATTTGATAATAAAACCTACATCAGCTTCACAGTACTCCTCATCACATCAACCACTACAAAAAAATGTGTATCCAGCTCCAACATCAGTAAGCAGTCTTCATTTGCCAGTCTTGTTTCACTCGGGACTGCTATTTGGATGTGATACCTGCAGAATTCTCTCACAAAGAGAAATTACTTATCTTTCAGGTCTCCTGGATTTTATGTTGTCCATAAGTATGCACACATTCTATGCACGAGTGATGAATGGAATCATCTTTGCAAAAATTTTTGTATAATTTTTTTGTATTTTGACCACAGAATAAGATCCTTTCCTATTGCAGCAAACAGGCCAAGGCTAGGTTAGGTGAAGCAGACACCTTTTTAGGGCACCTTTTCTAGCCCCTTCCTCATACCAGCTAGGTGAGCAGATGGGTCCTAGCCCTTACAACTCTTCTGCCTTGGGACCAATACATAGTATTGATTCTAAGACAGAAGGTAAAAGAAAGAAAAAAAAAACCTGCTCAGAAACCTGGGGGGCTGTAGAATCCCACTGCTGCTTCAGTTCAGTGAGAAGAGAAGGCTGTGCCCTGGGCCACCCGAGTGAGGGGTTGTGACTACAGTTCCCAGTGTATCTACATCTGTTGCTTTGTCACTTACCCATCATCATGCAACTTTGGCGTAGGAATAAATGCTAAAATAGCAAAGTAGTGAAATAGTAAAATGTAAAATGGTAAAATGGTATGGTAAAATTTTGACTCACATGTAAATTGGATTTAAGTGAGACAGAGTTGCACAAAGCCATTGACCTCTCTCTTTCAGAGCCATCCAAGTTCAGTGACAAAACAAATGTCAAGATGACAAGTGATGTCTGAGGATGTCCCTGGTGGACGACCCTGGTATCTTCAGTGTCTGACCAAGCTCCAAGCACTCCATAGCACCTGCTCTTCTAGCCTTTGTGGCCCTTTGGAACAAATCATTCACATCTGCCTAATTCACTAGGGAAGTCTTCACATGCTTGGGGTAGACAACCCCCTAACCCACTGACAAGTTTGAGGCTTGTGAGTTACCCTCAACCTGGCTTAACTCATCCACTGGGAGGGTTTTTATCAGGAGGAGGCCACTGCACATACTACAGTCACAGGTGGGAGTTGGGTGGCAGGTAGAAACCAAAAGAAGAAAGCAGCCCTGAAAAGAGGACTCAGCAGCCCTCACACCAGAGGTACTACTCTTCACTGAACACCCCACATGCCCCTTTATCCACATTAGTTTCTAGCCCTTGGAGTATCTATAGAATTCATCAAATATTTATAAAAACATTGAGAGTAATATATTTGTAGAGCAAAAGAAAATTTTATCTTTGCATTATCATTTTACTGATTTATTTTTTATTTTTCTGATTTTCCAAGTTTTTGAAATTTATAGTATGTATAAGATTAAAAATTAATATCCAAACACTCCAAGTATAATTATATTTAATAAGATTTATTAATAATAATTTGAAGTAAATGAAAATAAAAAACTAGAGTAAAGAGGGATTAAACCCAGCCTTAATCCGGAAAGAAGAAAGAGTGAGGGCGAGTCACACCCACATTTATCTATACAACAGTAAGCATGCAACTTGGGGACAAAAAGGAAAGGGATTCTGGGAGATGAAGTCCAAGGGTTCAAGATTTTCTAATTAAATATATGGTTGTGATAATATAGCTTTGTTTGCTTCTTTACTAATGGAGTGTCTAAGAGACTTGCTGATGTCTTTTAAAACTATTTTTAAAACTAAAAAAAAAAAATGCCCCATCTGTCTCATCCAATAGTGAACTTTCCAGTGTGATGAAGAAAATGCTACAATTGCAATCTGTGAGGCAAAAAAAAATATTCCTAATCTGATTCCAGCAATGATGAATTTATAAGTAAAGTTTCTTCTACAGTTAACAATTATTAGGTTCTCATAAAAGCTAAGTTCATAAAAGAAAAGATGAAGTTACACTGTCTAGCATGAACAGTTCCTTTTTTTTTTTAATTTTTATTTTGAATATTTTCTCCTAGTTACATATTTCATGTTCTTTCCCTCTCTCCCAAATCCCACTAGCCCCCTTAGCTGGCATACAATTCCACAGGGCTTTACATGTATCATTGATCAAGACCTAATTCCATATTATTGATAGTTGGACTAGAGTTATGGCTTAGTGTCTACATCCCCAATAATATCCCCAACAGCCCATGTGTTCAAGCAGTTGTTTTTCTTCTGTGTTTCTCCTCCCACATCCTCTGAATATGTCTAGTTTTCTTTCTGCCTTGCTCTGGATCCTTACATTGCTGCTAGTAGAAAAGTCCGTTATGTTCAATTGTACCACAGTGTATCAGTCTCTGTGTACAATGTTCTCCTGGATCTGCTCCTTTCACTCTGCATCAATTCCTGGAGGTCATTCCATGAATGTCTCCTTCTGAAGCAGTAAAAGGATGCTTTTGCAACAGCTGAATATTATTATACTTTGATCTAGCCCTGCTTCTCATTCTACAGCCTGTGTGTAGAAAAGCTCAGAAATATACAAATGCTGAGGACGGAGTAACACACAATGCAAACTGTTCTAATACATTAGATTAATAGCTCCTACAGATGTCCTTTGTTCAATAAAACTATGGCACATAATTGATTCCTAGATATAATCAGGAACCTCTGTTTTGAACTGAAAAATGAAGGGAAGCAAAATTTATTTCAGAAGTTTGTCCAGCAGCCTCATTGTGAAATCTTTTTATTAAAAATTATCAGAAGGGCATTTATTACTGATGTACATAAAAACAATCAATGCACAATTGTTGCCTTCCAAAACATACTGTAAATTTATTTAATATATGTCAAATAATTCAGGCAAATTTAGCATGAAATTTAGTTGACAGTAGACACTGAAAACAAATACTTTTTCAAGTTTCCCTTATGTAAGAAAACATGATTCTAAGAGAAAACAAACCAGTGGACTTATAGATGCAGCGCTGAAGCTCATGAAACCACTATTCAAAAAAGGCTACAATATGATCTATGACAATTATTTTACATCCCTTGATTTTTTTATTGACATTTTCAAAACAAAGGTTCAGTATAGTTGGAACTATTCATCAGAAATATAGAGAACTTCCAAAAATAAAAAAGACATGAAAGCTATAGCATGAAATTTTAGTTTCAAAATCTAGAGAGAAATTTACAGGAACATTGACATAATACCAGTGAAAGAAATTCAAGTTTATTATTGTTATGAATACCCACCATCTAGATTTTCAGATTCCAGCAGAGAACATCCCTAAGCAAAAGCCATATACTATCTTATTTTACAACAATGAGGTAGGAATAAATGTTCTTCGCCAAATGGCAAGGCATTATTCAATGAAAGCAGGAAATAAATGGTCTATGCATGCTTTCTAAAATGTTGTAGAGATGCTTTTAATTAACAGCTAGAAAATATATTTAAAAGTTTATAATTCAGACGGGAGGTCCTAGGTTCAAATCCGGCCTCAGACACTTCCCAGCTGTGTGACCCTGGGCAAGTCACTTGACCCCCATTGCCTACCCTTACCACTCTTCCACCTATAAGTCAATACCCAGAAGTTAAGGGTTTAAAATAAAAAAAAAAAGTTTATAATTCAAGATGACTTGTCAAGAATACATCCAAAAGGTGAATGAGAAACTGATTGGAGTTCATCCAAGTGACAAATTAAAAGTTATAGTAACCACGAATGAGGTCATGAATGCTCCTCCAGCTGAAATATGCCACATTTATGACACTTCAAAGTGATAGAACAGGACCACAGAAGTATACTTTATTTACCAAAACAAACAAAGAAAAAACTGTTTACTACAAATGCATAATCAAAAAGTCTATAAATTGTGATTCCTAAGTGATTTCAAGAAAATATATTTGACAAATAATATTTTCTCCTATTTGTGGAAATACATTTTCAATATAAATAATTTACACATATTATAATTTTACTTTGAATTAAAAGATTTTCGTCCTACTGTCTCTATTTCCTTTGCCTTATAGATTTAAAAAACATACACACTCCATCAATTGGTCTTCAAGATATTGCAACACTCACCTTTCTAGTGCTAGGAGAAACTGAAGAGAAAAATCTCTTCTTTTCTCTCTTCCCCTTTCCCTTTGAGCACTTCTCATTTAGTGTCAGGAGCTATTAAGAGAAATTAGAATCTCAAGTAGATATTTTTAACTGGACCCCCTCAAAAGATCAATACAGACCGGCAGAGCTGTGTATTATCTTTCCGCTCTATTTACGGGACGAGACAGGTGTGGGATATCTAAGATAAAAATCTGAGATTCCTCTTTTGATTCCTTTCATAATTCTCACCTTCCTTCAAAATACATTATTGTCTTATTGAAAAAGCTTTGGGCTCTCAGCACTCCAGTAGGAGGGGGGCTAACTCTGTTCCCCTTTACCCAAGAACACAGATGGCTGGTACGGCCAAGGCCGAACCCTTGGCAGGGCATTTTGCCCAGAATTAAAGTAAAATAATGAGGCTCAAAAAATTGTTTAATACCATCAAGGCTGAGAAACTGACGGGGCTTTCCGACCTAATGGAGATGTCCCAGGCTCCACTTAAAGATAACACATGTAGTTGATAGTTTAGCATAGGTTTTTTGTCTACGCCTGAAGGCTTCTAAGGCTTTTGTTTTGACTATAGTAAAAATCTTGCTCTCTGTAACTGTGGGAAACTTTCTTGGGCTTTTGGGGGAAAGGGATCTTTAATTTCCTTTATAATAAAGTGGCTACTTCAGTATTTCTTGAAGTACAATGAGCTAACAAGCCGTGCTTCCAGTCTGTTTCATTCTTTGCGTCCGACGACCACCCAGGCCACTCAGATTAGTCTCTGGTTATAGAGTATTGATCTCTATAATTTAGAATGAATTTGGTAGCTCTGAAGAAAATTTCACAGTGGCCATGGCAACCTATCACCTCTACAAAGTAATGGCAGTCTTTATGTACTCAATAGGCAAGTCTGAAACTGGACCTCAAGTCCCTATCTGCTTTTTTTACTTTGTGCTTCTTTTCCCCACACAGAGGTGACTGTAATGATCCTGAGAGGTGAATGCTACCTAGTAAGTTTGTGTTACTGAGTAACTACCAATTGCCCAGCAAGTGGTTTTCCGCTTCCATCATGCCAATGAATAGCTCCTGCTTCTTGGTGAAGGTGATGCATCTCTAAGGAGAAAACCTAAGAAGCATTATAAAAGGACTAAGAAAGTCTAAGTCATTCCCTGGCAGGTTAGGATTTTTAGTCTTGGGAGTTATGTGTGTAATAATTAAAATTATGAGGCTGCTAGTAGCTTAATAACTTTATTAAATCAAAGTAATAGAGTAGTAATAGAGGTAGGAAAGAAAGGGAAAGGTAGGAAAGAGGTAGAGAGATACTTAGCTTTCTAAGGCTGCCATGATGGGCCTGTGGCTAAACTCCAACAAGAGTTCCTTCAGCTCTCCACCTCCAGCCGGAAGACCCCAAAGACCACCTGGTCACCACTTATAAGCTCTTTTCTCCACCCACTAGCTCTCACACACCGCATCTCAGGAACCAACCATAGTTTCTTAATTTGCCTGGGCCACTCAGGGTGGGCAGTGCCTATTGGAATCAGTTTCTAGTCTCCTTAGTTCTTTAATTTCCTTTCTCTGAGGGCTTATTTATACTTGAATTTACTCAGTGGTCTTTGACCTCCAAGTCACTGAGAGATGACGTTAAAAAGCGATATAATGAAGAGAGAAATTTGCTTGTACATGTGGACAGGATAGGTCAGAGTGAAAGATGTTTATCTGCTTACCTATGGTGGATATTACAATGATAATGATGGCTTATTGGTTTTTTGCACGTGCTTTGTATTCTTAGGAGTCTTTTGTGTTTTAAGTATTTTTTAGTGGTAGTAGAAACACACAACTATCCTCTGCCTGCTATCTTCTTTGTACATAGAGGGTCTTTTCTAGAAGGGACTCTTACATTTTGGAGGGGATCACATACATGAGCCATACCTAAGCTGAATTTAAGGGATTTTCTTCAGAACTCTGGGGTCAGGGCAATGAACCAGAGAGTGCCTGGGGGAAAGCCTGACTTGGATCCCCCAAGATTAAACTCTTGGTGACTATGGAGCAAAAAAACTTTTCTGGAAAGAAACTTTTTCTGCCCACTTTGGCAGCAGTTAACAAAAACCAAGACTTTAGTATTCACCTAAACCTAAAATGAGTTTGTATTATTGGTGCTTTCAAGAAGTTTTTTTAAAGTGATTAGAGAGGCTCAATCATTTAGACTTTTTAATTAACTAAGTATTCCAGACCTTGTAAGTAAAAAGTAAAACACAACAGTTGCATATGCTGTTTGCAGTAACAGTTGTTGAGCCCTATGCTGTCAATTACTCAGCCATGCTGTTATGACACAATAACATACTGTATAGCCTGAAGTATCTCCTTGCAGATGGGGTGGTATTTAGTAAGATTCACTGAGGAACACTAAAGATTTATAGACTGATATTTGTCCCCTGCCTTTATAATGGTTACATTTTTAGTTCACTTGTTAATTTAAAGCTATTTTCACCCAAAGCAGAGATATAGGAGGGGGGGAGGGAAGAGAAGCAACTCCTGGGAAATCATAGCTAATTTTTTCACTCATGTAAGAAATTTGTCAACTGCATTTACATTGACTTCTAATTGATATGGGTTACCTTACCCAGAAAAATGGTCACTGAAATGCTATGCAGATTGATTTACTATCAATCATTATACAAGTTTTGATACTCATAGTAACTTATGGTTCCATATATTGCAGTTTCTCATCTTGATTATTTTGTAATCCCTTACCTTTTGTCTAAGTATTGATTCTAAGGCAAAAGAACAGTAAGAGCTAAGCAACTGGTTAAATAACTAGCTCTGGGTCACATACCTAAGAAGTGTCTAAGATCTGATTTGAACCCAGGTCCTCCCACCTCCAGGCTACTTAACTGCTCCTATATTAACCTTTTCAGTGGTCACTGCCTCAAATCTCTCCCCCATGCAGCTATAAAACTAATTTTTCCTTGTCAGATCTCTGGGAAAGGAAAGATTTTAAAAACAAGCAAGAATTAGAGAAAATTACAAAATGTAAAATAAATGATTTTGATTATATCAAACTAAAAAGCTTTTGTACAAACAAAAACAATGCAACCAAAATCAGAAGGGAAACAACAAATTGGGAAAAAAATCTTTATAACAAAAAACTCTGACAGGGGTCTAATTACTCAAATATACAAGGAGTTAATCAATTGTATGAAAAATCAAGCCATTCCCCAATTGATAAATAGGCAAGGGACATGAATAGGCAATTTTCAATTAAAGAAATCAAAAGTATCAATAAGCACATGAGAAAGTGTTCTAAATCTCTAATAACTAGAGAAATGCAAATCAAAACAACTCTGAGATATCACCTCACACCTAGCAGATTGGCTAAAATGATAGAAGGGGAGAGTAATGAATGTTGGAGGGAATGTGGCCAAATTGGGACATTAATGCATTGCTGGTGGAGTTGTGAACTAATCCAACCATTCTGGAAGGCAATTTGGAACTATGCTCAAAAGGCTATAAAAGAATGCCTGCCCTTTGATCCAGCCATACCATTGTTGGGTTTGTACCCCAAAGAGATCATAGATAAACAGACTTGTACAAAAATATTTATAGCCACGCTTATTGTGGTGGCAAAAAACTGGAAAATGAGGGTATGCCCTTCAATTGTGGAATGACTGAACAAATTATGACATATGCTGGTGATGGAATACTACTGTGCTCAAAAGAATAATAAACTGGAGGAATTTCATGTGAACTGGAAAGACCTCCAGGAATTGATGCAGAGCGAAAGAAGCAGAGCCAGAAGAACATTGTACACAGAGATCAATATACTATGGTAAAATAGAATGTAATGAACTTCTGTACTGGCAGCAATGCAATTACCCAGGACAATTATGAGGGACTTATGGAAAAGCATGCTACCCACATTCAGAGGAAGAAATGCAGGAGTGGAAACAAAGAAGAAAAACAACTGCTTGAACACATGGGTTGAGGCAGACATAACATGTGTCTTGATCAATGACACATGTTAAAACAGTGGAAATGCGCATCGGCTATGGGGGGGGAGGGTGAAGGGGAAAGTAAGAGCATGAATCATATAACCATGCTAACTTTTCTAAAAAATAAATTTTTAATAAATGTTTAAAAAAAACAACTAATTTTCCTAAAATATAGAGCTGGCCATGGCTCCCTATTAAAGAAAGCCAAGTATAAAGTTCTCCATTTGACATTTAAAATTCTTTCTGGTCTGACCTTTTCATATATTCTACTACCATTTATTCAAGTCTAGCCATATTAGTCTACCAGATGTTCCTCATATACAACACTCCCATCTTCCTGCCTTTGTACAGGCTGTTCTCCATAGCTAAAATGCTCTCCCTTCTGACCTCCAATTCTTAGAATCCCTGGCTTTAAAATTTAGTCCACATATAGCTATACGCCCTTTACCTCTAAGATTACCTTCCACATTCTCTAGTTATATCTTGTATTTTCTGATTGGGATGAGTCTCTTCCAGTAGAAAGTAAACTCTATGCAAGGAGAGAATGTCCTTGTTTTTCCTTATATTCCCCAGGGTTTAGCATAGCGCCTGGAACATAGTAAGTCCTTACTAAATGCTGATTGATTGACTAATTGACCCTCACCTCTAAAATAGACTAATCATCCTCTCTGATGTGGAGAAAGTAACTGTTATAAAGTATCTAAAGGGAAGGCTATAATATTTCTCCAAGATTTACCAAGGAAGTTGGAGAAAGAGCAAGAAGATATTTCTTTCCCCACCACTACCATCAGGCTGTGGTGCCCTAGTGTTCTGATATATTATATAGTTAAGGGCAGCGTTCCAGACTTGACTAGCCACATTATTGTTATTGAGTTTTAAAAAACAAATTAAATCCAATGACAGATGATAAACGAACTTGTGCTTATATGTATTTCATTCCTACTCCTAATAGAAATGTAATTTATACATAAAAAATATCAGATTTATGCCTACAATAGCAAAAATATCTAATAATTTAGTCATTTTCCTCTTGGCTCTTTTATTCCCAAAGATAGTTTGGGAGGCAGGAGAAATCATGCAAATATAGACTTTAAAGTCCAGAAGACCTATACTCAAATCATGTCTTCCTAGTGTCTATAATAAATAAAAAGTAGTCAGGAGGCTCATCACCAGCTTTATAAGAATTTGTTAATAAAAAGAGAGAGAGAGAAAGACAGTGAGAGATTGAGAGGTTTCAGCCTAGCTAGAACTGATTCTTCATTTGGCTGGCTAGGGCCCTGTCCCTGCACTGAGACTAGCCATAGAACAAGCACCAAGATAAGGCTGCACCTGGACAGGTTAGAGAACTAGTCAGTCTGGGTCTGGAAGCTAGGAGAGCCCAGCACACTTCCCTCCTGGGTTTAAGAACCCTCCTTGCCCACTGGCTTTCAAACATCATGCTGTCTGTCCTTTCATGGCGACATTTTGCTAGCTCTTCCACTTTTTTTTTTTTTTTTTTAATTTTAAACCCTTAACTTCTGTGTATTGACTTATAGGTGGAAGAGTGGTAAGGGTAGGCAATGGGGGTCAAGTGACTTGCCCAGGGTCACACAGCTGGGAAGTGTCTGAGGCCGGATTTGAACCTAGGACCTCCCGTCTCTAGGCCTGGCTCTCAATCCACTGAGCTACCCAGCTGCCCCCGGCTCTTCCACTTTTTGCTAGGGATGCCCAAGGTGACGCTGGCTCTCCGCATTGTCATTCACACTGACAATGATGCCAGAGGACACCAGGAGATGCCAGCTCATGACACATTACTCTGTGACAAGTAATACCCACCGATCTGAAGAATGGAGGTATTTTCCTTCACACATGTCCTTAGGTAAAGACTAGAAGTTACAAATAGTCATCAGTTCACATTAAAAGAAGAAGTTTCTACAGAAGGAATTTTCTACATCAATGAAATCACAGGTCCAGATCAAAAAAAGTCCAAAATTTTTATTTAATTGTAATAATTCCATGTAGCAAAATTTGTGTACCATTCTATATTATCATGTAGCTATTGTTATTTGTAGAATTATACATGGAAACATGGAGCAGAACCTCATGATAACAATGTGTCCTGAACATGGTAGTAATACATATATGGGCTCATTTATTGCCTTTATTGTTTTAGGGGATAATATTGATGATACTGCCTATCTCTCACCTAAATGGATCAAAGTCTCTTTTCCTTCTTCTTCTCCCTTTATCTCCCCCACCTACCCATCTCAACTCACACTGAGAAGGAATAGGGTCTCTGGCAAGCAAAACTTTACCCCCTCTCCTTGATCTCAGCTCTTACACTGAATAAAATGTCCCTTTCTCCTTAAGGATATAAAGAACTTTCTCTCTCCTAATCTCTGCCATGACTACCATTCACCACCTGAGTCAGGATTGGTGGCCATCAAATTTTCAAATACATCAGCAGGAAACAAATATATAAGTAGCAACCAAAGAGAGTGAACAATCAGGAGACAAATGGTTTGGAGAAAAAAACTAGCTACCTAAACAACAGGCAACAGGAACAGAATAGGCTTCTCTTCCCATATCTCTTACTCTCTTCTGGAGGGAGAACTAAAAATAAAAATCTTTCAGTTCAATAGGATTATGAATAATGAGCTAAGCCTTTTTTAACAGGCTAGGGAGGAAGCAAAGCTCCTATCTGTTGTGCTTTAGTCTCACTCAAACTTTTACAACCTCCTATTATTCTGATTACAAAAAAGACCATTACCAATAGTTACTATACCTTTGATATCAAAGTAAGAAGTAAAAAGAGGTCTGAGAAGTTAAACAGATTAGAAGAATAGACCAAAGAAAACATCTTTGTAATGGTCTGTTTTAAAATATACTCAAGAGATGTAGACTCTAAATGATCACTCTATTGCAAATATTAATAATATGGAAATAGATCTTGATACATATAAAACCCAGTTGAATTACTCATTGACTATGGGAGGAGGGGAGAAAGGAAGGAGGGAAAGAATATGAATCATGTAACCATGGAAAAATATTCTAAATTAATTGATTAAATGAACAATTTTTAAAAAAAGAGAAGCAGAAAAAGTAAAATAAAATAAAAAATACTAAATATCCATACCAAGGAAGAGAAAAAATATATATCCAAGAATACCAAAAACTAAGAAGGAAAAAACTGAAAGAGAGCAAAGATCTTGGCTCAGACTATGGAAAACAATTAACTCAGAGGACAATCAACATTTTTTCAACCAATCAAAAGTCACATCACATAGCATGAATGCAAGGTTGTCCTTCAGGGACCTGTCCAACCTGAATGGGTGGAGGCGTTAAACATCTATATTTCTGTTACTCATCTTAAATTTCCTAATGGAAATAAAACTGATAAAGTATTTTACTTACTATTAAGCAGACTTTAATGAAAATGCATGATTAGCTTTAGCTTTAAAGGGGGAAAATGCAAATGGAATAGAAAGGCAGAGGATAAGGACTGTAGAAGAATGAAGTTGGATAAAGTGGATAGGAATGCTAGTAGAGATAAAGAAAGGAAAAATGACATATGGCATTGTGCCATCACATTCTACATTATATTGTGCGTATTTCTACTTCCTATTATACTATAAATTCTGTGAAATCAGATTCTGTTTTTGTCTTAATAAACTTTTATTGAATTGAAGTAAATCTTTGAATTCTCAATGTATAGCACACAATAGATACTTAACAAATGCCTTTGTAAACACAGATGCTTTAAAAATGCTTTCTGAAAGGAGGGTCAGAGGATAGCTATGCACACAAAAGCATAATTCTAAATATCTTCCTACTAGACTATAAGTTCCATGAGCACAGAGATAGTATCTTGTCTCAAATTTATATATCCCTAGAGTCTAGCATGACATTGGCATATAGTAAGCATACCTAGAAACTGTTGAATAAATTCTCTCTCTCTCTCTCTC
The DNA here is from genome assembly GCF_016433145.1 of Gracilinanus agilis. NCBI lineage: Eukaryota > Metazoa > Chordata > Mammalia > Didelphimorphia > Didelphidae > Gracilinanus > Gracilinanus agilis. The sequence goes on along the minus strand of NC_058131.1, from coordinate 451,589,431 downwards.
TCTCTCTCTCTCTCTCTCTCTCACCTTACCCCCTCTCTCCCTCTCTCTTTCTCCTTCCCTCCCTCTTTTTGTCTTCCTCTCTCTCTCTTTCTCCCTCCCTTCCATCTTCCTTCTCTTCCTCTCTTTTTTCTCTTTCCCTCCTCCATCTCCTGCTCTAGCTTTCTCTTACCCTCTTTCCATTTTAAATCCTTAAATTGTACACATAGTGAGTTTAGCATTTTCACTGACCTATATGATAGTTGAAATCTAAATGGAAAGTAATATTTAAAGGACAGCCTAGCACACCAGAGAAGATAAAAGTGGCTTTGCTATGAAGTAAAAGAGATTTCTAGATTGGTTCCATCCCCTGGGACTGGTGTTTACTACCCTTGAGCTTGTCTTCTCTTCCGCCAACTGCTACCTTTCAAAATGAAAGGTGTGGCAAGATTGGAAGTCAGAGTTATTCCCTCCTCTGTCTCAAAGACAGACTTTATTCCACCCTTGGGCCAAGAAATGTTAAAGAACCTTCAAAAAACAGCCACGGTATATTTGACATTTACAAGCAGGAAAATAAACAGCAGAACTTAAAAGAACAATGATAGTCATCTCAGTATACAAGCAATCACCTCAGGATATTGTTCACAGAAAATATAGAACAACTGTATATATGATCAGTAACTACATGTAGGGTAAATTACATACGTGCATCATAGTAACACAGGATGGTACAAAAGTCTTTTAAAACTTAAAACTGCACTGGAAAAGACTATATATATATATATATATATATATATATACACACATTTATGTCCATAGAAAGAAATCAAATAAGTCTGACAATTAAACAAAGCAGACTAGCAATATGCCATCAATAGAATGACAAAATAACAGACATAGTTAAGAAGTAGCATATACACAGAAAAAGCAGGAATACATAACTAATAAGGAAATTGGACTACAGTATTGGCATATTACTAATACATAATCAAGATCACATAAACAGCAATATAGTAGTATAACTCAGGGCATGCAACAATTAATATGTATATCTCTAACTGATACACTGTGGTAAAATCTAAAGCAATGGACTTCTGTACTAGCAGCAATGCAATGACCCAGGACAATTCTGAGAAACTTATGGAAAAGAATGCTACCCACATTCAGAGGAAGAACTGTGGGAGTGGAAACACAAAAGAAAAATAACTGCTTGAACACATGGGTTGATGAGGTCATGATTTGGGGTGTAGACACTAAACAACCACTCTAGTACAACTAATATGGAAATAGGTCTTGATCAATGACACATGAAGAAACCAGTGGAAATGCACATTGGCTACGGGGTTGGGGGAGGGAGGGAGGGAGGGAGGAAGGGAGGAGGAGAGAGTAAGAACATGAATCATGTAACCATGGGAAAATTTTCTAAAAAAAAAAAAAATTCAAGGTCGGAAAAAAATGTATATCTCTAAACATATTCAATTACATGCAAAGAATACTATATGAGTAAACAACAGAAATATCACATGATCACTTTCCTAATTTCATTTGTTACACCATAGGTTAATTTGGAACACAGGATGGACAGATCTAGCTCTCTTAAGACCTGATGATCTATTTGTCTCCAATCTCAATTAATTTGATATTATCAGTTAACCTCATTGGAACTATGGTCTTGCATTCCTTATAAGAATTTGTGGAAGGTTTAATTTGACTATCAGTTACGAGGTTCTGTTTAGTGTCTCCATCCCCTAATCTCAATGCCTGAAGTTCTTAGAAGGAAAGACCTTTCCTGTAGATTCAGTTCACTACTCTTATTAGAATTGGGCCTATACCAGCATTTGGTTCAGATAGTCTTTGTGCTTTGCAGGTAGTCATTTTTTATCTGGAGTCCACTGAGGTGAATGGCCATCACTTATCACCAGTCAGTAAGTCATTGCTACAATTTGTCTTTACAAGGACCCATCAGTCTCTAGTGCTAGACTAGACTTAGTCTGGTTGTTCACACTCACTGCAATTCCAGCAGGAGTTGTTTTTCATCAGTCTATTAGCTTGAACACCAAGAGTTTTTGGTTTGTTTTTTTCAGAATTCAGTCTACTTTTTGAAAGTGTTGGCAATAAATTTGGGCATCATAATATCATTTGTTTTCATCAGAACTATTCTAAGCTAAAGTTGTTGTTAGTTAATAAACTTCTTTTAGTCTCTCCATTAATAATAGATTTGCTGATTGTATCTATAATCCTTCTCACCTGAGCTCTTTCTCTACCGATTGGGACCACTATTTTGGGAGGTACTCCACTCTGCTTTACCTCACTCACCTTGACTCTCTCTCTCTGGAATATTCATTCTTCTCCTGGCTTGTTACATTGATATCCTGGAGAACCTACAACCTGAGTTCACCCTTTCCTGTTTAATTATAAGATTAAAGAAAGACCTCCAGGCCCACTTTTAAGAATCACCATTCAAAAAGAACTCCAGTCAGATTTCATCTCAAACCTGTAATCTCTCTCTAGAATCTACTATCCTTCTTCTCCCTTGCTTTATTGCCTTCATGTGGGCGCCCTTACTCCTCTATCCCCCAGCTTTTTTTACTTCTTTCCATATTGTCTTCCCCCATTAGAATTTAAGCTCTTTGAGGGTAGAGATTGTCTTGCTTGCTTGTATTTGTATCCCCAATGCTTAGTACAGTGCCTGGAACATATTAAATGTTTAATAATGTTTTATTTATCTACATCTTCAGACCTTCCAAAGAACAAATCAATAGGTATGCAAGACTCTCATTCAAACACAAGCAATTATGGTACAAAATTTGTTACAATGGTTTCAGTTTCTTTTCTTTTTTTAAATTAGAGAGTAGTGAAGTAAGGAGAGAAAATAAATGCTTTTTTAATTGAAAACTATAAAACAGTATTTAACAATTATGAAATAAAGCCTCAGCCATCATTCTCAGTGGAGCTACACATATTTACTAGAAATTAAACATGTTTACTGCACTGAGATTTTTGTTCTGGTCTCAGGTTCAATGGCATAAAATTAAAACATTTGGGTTGCAGGAAGATATAATTCTAGCCTTGAAACCTTCTAAAGCTAGTATTTCCTTGAGCATCTTGCTCTTAGAATGGTTCCTAGCAGGGAATCCATGGACTTAGAAATGGTTCTACTTAAATCCTTTAGTAGTTATTTATACATTTTTTGGTGTCTGTGCAAACCTAGTGAAATGACCAGCCATTGACAACAAGTTATTTATGTTCTATCTCCTTCCTGACATCAAATGTCAATGTAATTTCCAAAGGTTGACTAGAGTTTATATTCTCCAAATATGTAGCACTTCTTAGTAACATTGGCTACATTCAGAGACCAGTAAAATCAGTTTCTTACTAGCTCCAAGATCCTTTCTTGATCCCTTTGTCCAAAATCATCTTGCAGTGTTTTCATGACAAATAGAGCACTGTAAGGCAATATTTCTTCATTTTTGAATTAATTTATTGATTTACTGGTCAAGCCATCCTAATCTAGTTAAATAATTCTCTTATCTAAAGATCCTGACTCCCGTAGCTATGATGATACTCTATGATGTTACCAGATACCTATATATACTTCTTGGGAGCTCATTATTCAGCCCCTTCCTTTAAACATCCCAAAACATTTATGAGGTGTTCCATCAAACTCTTAACCCTTCTCCAAAATTTAGGTGATAGAAGTCACATAGGCAAGAAGTGAATCCTTGTCTCCCTTTTCTATTAATCTAATTTTGTTAAAAGGAAGACATTTCTTGGAATTCCCAAGGACAAAGAAAATGTAAAAAGCAATAGATTGGGGGGCAGCTGGGTAGCTCAGTTGATTGAGAACCAGGCTTAGAGATGGGAGGTCCTAGGTTCAAATCTAGCCTCAGACACTTCCTAGCTGTGTGACCCTGGGCAAGTCACTTAACCCCTATTGCCTACCCTTACCACTCTTCTGCCTTGGAGCCAATACACAGTATTGACTCCAAGATGGAAGGTAAGGGTTTAAAAAAAAAAAGCAATAGATTGAATGGAATCTCTAACCAGGATCCACACATAAGAATACATAGGACTTCTCTCTAATCCATGACCTTGATACAGAATTTAATATAGTATATGAAAAATAAAATTCTCTTGGCACTATGTGCTTCCCTGAACCAGGTATGAGTCAGCCATTCTACTGTACAGCATTCCATTGTACAGTTCTAACCTCTACATTGTTGCCATAATCAGGTACACCCTTGTGAATGGTACCTTTAGGGTATTTGCCTTATTATTTTTTTTTTTAGTTTGATATCACTTTTTTTCAGTCCTGCTCTCTCTGGAAGTCATCCACAGATACCTGAGGCACCAAAGGTTTGTTAAGTGAAACAAGGTTCACATATGTGACTGGTAGGCTATCTGGTGGAAATACCAAACCCTTAGCTAACCCTTCACTCAAATTTAGTGAGCTCCCTTGAGTGTCACATATTCCTTCCTTAATTAAACCCTATTTTTTGGAGTCATATGGCCAAAACTGTGTTCCCATTAGTCTTCTCTTACCAATTGCTGAATTCAAAGTAGGCTAGTACTGCCACCCATCTCTGACAAACAGCACCTAATTTGTCACTTGTCAAACAATGTCAGTGGATTGTTGTCAGTTCACATTTAAAACAGTTTAATATACAGTCTGAACTTTTTCTAATAGCCCATTTCAGAGCCAAGAGTTCCAGTGAATGTGATAGCAAGTCTCACTATCACTATGTCCTCTCCTGGCAAATGCAACTATTTTCTGGTGGTCATCACTCTCTTAGTACAAGACCACTATAAAGCCCTCCATTTGGCATCTATATAAGGGACAAAAAAATTTATATGTGCATAGGCCAATAATGTATGAGGATTTTAACCAAATTTTTTAATGTTTGTTCATATTCATCAATCCCCAAATAGCTTTGTGGGATGTAAGACAATTTAGCATTTCTAGCCTTTAAGATAAAGGTCTTCCTGTTTCTATTTATTTTTTTATCACATAGGCAAGAATAAGGTCATTCATTGGTTTACACTAAAGTAGCATAGTTGTTAATAAAATTATGACAAATTTCTGCCTAGAAAATCTAGAAAAGTAATTAGAGCTTAAAGATTATGTGAATGTGGCCAACTAAAGAAAACTTCTATCTTTTATGGGTCGGTGTCCATACCTTGCTATAAAACTATATGTGATGTGCACAGTTGAAAGGAGCTCTGCAAAACCGGAATTTTTCCATCGACAACTTCAGACATTTTTCCTATTATTGATCCAACACTTTCATCAGTCTCTCTTCAGATTCTTCCATTTCAATGGTTAATCTAGGTACACCAATACTTGAAGGTAGTTCATGTCTCCAACCACTTTTTCTATCAGTCACTGGAACATAGCAAATACCCTTGGGATGTCCCAGGGTATATGCTCAAACTTGTAAACTCCATCTAAGAGAATGAAAACAGTTTTGTTGCCTTCCCCTGCTATAGGAATAAGATAGTAAGACCAATACTTTGGAACCACCAGCTACCTAATAGACAGTCTAAGGCATCTAGAAATCTCGATCTAGTATACAGATGGCATGGTCCACTTTCATTCTTTTCTTCAAAGTCTATATGTATATATGTCTTTCCATTTTTCCATACCAACATCATAAATTATGCATATGGGCTTCTAGATTCTATGATGATACGATTGACCTTTGAAATGATTTTTTTTCGTTTCTGATATATAACCCTGCCTACATTGTTTTCAGAGGCCAAGAGTCAGTGAGCTGGATCTCATAAGTTGCACCCTTTTGTAGTGAAAACAAACCTTATTGTTGGGTTTGTTGTGGTTATTGTTTGTCCTTCATTTTTAAAGAGAACTGATGTCATCACATGGTGATGTCTTGACTCTCCCATGTGTGACAATTAACAATTCCAGGTTCTGAGTAAGAAAATCAATGTATTAAGTAAACTAGCAATAACCAATAAATTAACCAATCAAGGATCTCTCTTGGTGATCAAAGTCCAAGAAATTTTATGCATGGAACATTAAATACAGGTTTGGAAACTCATTATTCAGCCTTCCCCTAGCTATCCCATAGTTAATTGGGAGCCTTCTCTCAGTCCCTCCCCAAGTCCTTGACTGATGGTGGAAAATCTCATGCCAAATCCTATGACTCCAATGTCTAGAAGGAGACATCAAGTTCTACTCAGTTAGGAGTAACTTTGTTCAATAATTTTCTTTTCTCTTCCTTTTAACCCCTACCTTCTGTCTTAGGATCATTACTGAGAATTGGTTTCAAGGCAGATCAGTAACGGTTAGGTAATTGTGGTTAACTGATTTGCCCATGGTCACAGAACTGGGAAGTATTTGAGGTCAGATCTGAACCCAGGACCTTATGTTTCCAGGCCTGGCCTTCTATTCACTGAGCTACCTAGCTACCCTGTTTAATACTTTTCAATTCAAGATTCAAAGACTCTGTCCTGCTACTTGCAGATATACCTGGCCTAAGCTGGATTTTTTTACCAGGCAAGATAAAATTCATAATCTTACTTTTCTGTCACCCTATAATGGGAGGTACTTTTTTTTTTCTTTTGACTCACCATTTCCTTTATTTGTACAAAATAGTGAATAATCATACCCTGGCTGAGAAAAAGTGGTGGTTTAGGGTTTAAACAAGTCCTTCTGTCCTGAAGCATCTACTTTGAAGGCTTGGGACTAGAAGCTTTAGCCCCAGCATCTTTTGGTTTGGCGCCCTTAGAGTCAGTGGACTCAGCAGGCTTAGCAGCCTTGGCATCGCTGGGCTTTGTAACCTTAGAATCAGATTTGGTGGCCTTGGCTGCTTTGGGATCGGACTTGGTGACCTTGGTGTCAGACTTGGTAGCCTTAGTGACCTTGGTATCAGATTTAGTAGCCTTGGAGCCAGATTTGGTGGCCTTGGGGTCAGACTTGATCTTGGAGTCAGACTTGGTGACCTTGGGGGCAGTGGACTTGGCGGCCTTGGGATCAGTGGGCTTGGCAGCCTTGGGGTCAGTGGGCTTGGCATTCTTGGGGTCAGTGGTTCTGGCAACCTTGGAGTCAGGCTTTGTGATCTTGGAGCCTGGACGTTTGATGCCAACCCTTGGGCCTGGACGCTTGGTGGCCATCTTGTGGCCAGCACGCCGGGCACTGGCCTTGGAGATCTTGGGCCTGAGGAGCTTGGCCTTGGAGGCCTTGGTGCTCAGAGCCTTAATGGCCTCTGCCCGGGCCTTGATGGCTTTGGCGTTGTTGGCCTGCATCTTCTTCAGTCCCTTCTTGTTGTGTTTCTTGGCAAAGCGCATGTTTCTCAGAAACTTGGGATCAACCCCTTTCAGAGACTCGTATCTCTGTGACCTAGGTTTCTTGATGCCATTTCTGTGCCATTTTCGTGATTGGTTGTGGGTGGTATGGTTCTTAGACTTAGCCATCTTTACACCGAAGCCTGCGCTAACAGGTACTCCACAGACCGGAAGAGAAAGAGAGAGAGAAAGAGGAAAGAAACGCAGAGCAGTGTAGGAAATAAGGGCCGCCAATGGGAGATACTTTTAAAGGGCTATTCCTTGAATTTACTATGAGTAAAGAAGTCCAAGGGATGAATCTGAGCTTCAATTAAAAACTCAGTAACAGAAATAATTCAATATATTAGAAATAAATCTCTTCACATAAATTGGATTTAAATGAGGCAGAGTTATACAGAATTGTCAGCCTTAGTCTCTCTTCCAGAGTCATTGAAGTTTAGTGGCAAGATAACAGTCAGACTGACTGGAAATGGCCTATGATGCAATGGATGACCTTGGCATCTTTGATTTCTGACCAATATCTAAGTGTTCCACAGCATGTATTTTAGCTGCCTTTAAAGCTGCTGGAACAAATTGTTCTCATCCACCCATTCTGCCTGGGGAAGTCTTCACATGCTTGGGGTAGACATCCCCCTAACTCACTCAGATTCAAGGGCTGTGAGTCACTCTAAACCTGGTTTAGCCCATCTGCTAAGATGAATTTGCTGAGGTGTCGCATTACTACAGCTTCTTGGAGCCACAGGTGAGAGTTGGGTGACAGGCAGACACCAAAGGTGGATGAGCAGGAAAAGATCTTATTAGCAAGCCCTCATACCAGATGTACTAGTCCTCCCTGAATGCCCCATGTACTCCTATTATGATTACATAAAAATAGACCTAATTACTGAATTTCTGCCTCAAACATTCCTTTCCATTCTTCTTGGGCTGAAGAATCTCCACAGTTACATATCTCAGGACCTACTGTGCTCTCACAATGTTCACAGAGGCTGCTTGCCTCTATTCTGCTGTAGACTTTGGCACATGAAGCTTGAATACTCAACATATGTACCTAATATTTTCTAATCAGTGTTGATACTTAAGAGATGATTGGTAGGTCCAAATACACAAGAACCACCGTGTCTATCCATCTTGCTGTTGATATCAACTACTTTAGGAAACTTCAAACCTAATGCAATGTATCCCAGACATGAATAATCTTCAACAGTTAGTCCAACAAATCCCAGTCCTTTCATAGGTTGTAACGGTATCCTCCTCAAATGTCTCTAATGGAATAATTGGAATGCAATGGTAACTTGTGATCCAGTGTCCATGATAGGGCTTCATTCTAAATATTGACCATCACATATGAACAGATTTTTTGAATCTAGATGGGCTGTACCCATAAGTATCTGACAGAGATCATACTTCCAGTTTCAAGAGTCACAGGCCAACTTCCTTCCATGGCCCAGTTGCTGTTTCCTAATGCTCACCTTGTGGACTTGCATTTCTGCAGAACCAAAGTTGCATTCTCATCATGAGCACATCTAACCTGGACATCCTTGTCTCTGTTAAAGATCATTCATATTGCTACTTTGGTAATCTTTAATTCAAGGCTATAAACCTGAAGGAATCTGAGAGATGAAGCTAAGGAGGAAGAAAGTACTGACATGTATTCACTCTAAGTTTTATATAGTACTATATATCTCATTTGAGCCTCATAACAATCTTGTGAGAGTAGTACCAGAACTTTTATTACCTTCATTTTACCAATGAGGAAATCAAAGTTGACACCCAAGTTGGTACAGCTAGTAAATAACGGAGGCAAGATTTGATTGTTCTGATTCCAAAGCCAGCTCTCTACTGTGCCAAGTAGCTACTGAATCTTGTTGTTTCTGTCATGTCAAAAGCACTTATTTTATTGCTATTTAGAATATGTCATTTTTTAAAAATCTGCATATTGAGTTATAATCCTTGTCCAAAAGAATTACTAATTGGCAAATATAGAAATTTGACTCTATGAGGCAAGTGTATCGCTTCATTTCCTTTAGATACTTAATAGTTTACAGAAAACACATACTTCTGAAGGTTCACAACAGGTCAGGCATTCCTTGGCATGTCTTAGAGGCAATTTGTCATGTTTCAGGGGAAAGTAAACAGAAGATTTTCTAATCTGTTAGTCTGTCATTGACCTTGGGAGTCCCAGATACTGTGGATTCTGCATGCTTTTTGGTTGTCCTTACACAAGTATAGAGAGCCGGCTCCCTATATGGTTTTGGGTCCTGAGTGGCGTTTAGTGGCATTGGATTGTTAAGACAGGAAAAAGAAAACGAGAACAATCAGACTAGTGGTTAGCCCATGTTGCTCTGAACTCTGTGGGCTTTGGAGTTTATTATATACTGATTTCAAACAAAGAACACAAAGAAAGAGTCACAGCTGTGAAGGGGTCACAAATCATACACAACCCATTAAAGTCTAAAAAGTAAAGATATAGTTACAAGGACAAGGGCCAAATTCCAACCACCAATTAGTAGGGGATAATTCTGGGAGCAAAATATATTTTATGGAGATGTTCACTAATTGCGTTCTGCCTTGATTTACAGGTCTGCACCTGGTCAGATAGTCTGGCTTCAGTCTTATCTCTATCTTTGTCTGTGTCCAGCCTTGACTATATTTTTTAGAGTTCAGGCTTCTTAATTATCAAGGAGAGAAATTTTTAACTCAGTAGTTGCTGGTCTGCTAAGGACTCAAAGCTTTTCAATAAGTCTATAATGTTTTTCCAATAAGAAAAGGTATGGATCATAAGAGGTGTCAAAAGAGGGGTCTCAGATTTTTATCTATTCTCTTATTGGCTTCCTACACACAAGAACTGGAAAATAGTAAGGCAAAACATAGGATTAGATGTCCATTTGTACTTGAAATGGAAGCTTATTCTAAAATGGCATTACTCATGTCAAGAAGAGAAAATATAATGTCCCTCCTCTTCCAACACATTTCTACAATTCTAGAATACATGCCTTCCCCATCATCCACAAAGCCACCACCCAAGTTCAGATCACCATCACTTCTCCTCAGAAATTCCCCTAGAGTTAAATAACTCTGGTTTATATTTAAAGACCTGTACAATCTGGCTACAACCTCCATTTTCAGCCTTATTTTCACATTTATGGTTCAGCTAAATTGTCCTTTTTGCCGTTACTTGTACAAGATGCTTCTTTCATCTCCATCTTCATGCCTTTCCACAGGTTGTTCCCCTTTCTAAGAATATTCTCCCTCTTTTCTTCCATAAGAATTCCTAACTGCCTTCAAAGCTCAACTTGGATTGCCAGCTCCTACATGAGGCCTTTCCTAATATCCTCAATTCTCTCTCCTAGCCAATAAATACAAAAATTAGCTTCTTTTTATTTTATATATATATATTTATATGTGTCCATATTGTCTCCCTTTCCAAAATGTAAATTGATTAAGGTTAGGCAGTATTTCAGTTTTGTCTTTGTATCCTCAGTGCCTAGCACAGTTTATAGCAGGTACTTAATACATGCTTATTGATTGATTAACTGACTCAGTAAATCCTCTATGACTTATTAATGGGAAATTGTGGTTAAGACTACAGTTAAGTAAGAAGGCATGGAAGTTTTATAGTATACCTAGGTGAAACAAGTATTAACGCCATAAAACAATGATTCTATCAAACATTGGATATTATTGGATTTGTCTTTTCAAAGGGTACCCGACTATCTACTAATTTCTGTAACCTAAAATGGGGACAATTGCTTCCTTGTGTTAGCTCCAAACCTGAGTTCAAACTGAAAGTTCTTCCTGTTATTTGTCAACACTGCCATCTGCTGATCAGAGACAATATTTAAAAAACTTTTGCTCCTACTCCCTGCCCATTCCAAGTCATCCTGGCCGCAGTGGCCAACAGGAGGATCCATTGCTGCTACAAGCTATCCAATTTATTGCTGGGTAAGACAACGTGGTCTGCACTTGAGGCTTTTGCTACTCAGGAAACTAAGCTCTCTGATTCTGAGCTAAGGATGTTATGCTGAGAATAACTCCTGTGCTCCAAATAGTAAGTGAAATTGCAGCCCTTATTTTTCTACAAAATCCCTTTAAACTGCACAAATCTCTTTGCATAAGAAAGTTTCTGAAACAATTTCTACAAACAGCAAATTTCCTGTCCTCATTTACATCTTTTACCATGATGACCCCTTATCTAAAGTGAACCCCTATATACTGGGTGTCCACACAAATTTTAAGAAATGTAGGGGGCAGCTGAGTGGCTCAGTGGATTGAGAAGCAGACCTAGAGACAGGAGGTCCTGGGTTCAAATGTGACCACAGACACTTCCTAGCTGTGTGACTCTGGGCAAGTCCCTTGACCCCCACTGCCTAGCCCTTACCACTATTCTGCCTTGGAACCAATACAAAGTATTACATATATCCAAGACAGAAGGTGAGGGTTTAAAAACAATAAAAAAATTTTTTAAAGAAATGTAATTGTTATTACATAAAAGAAATATAGTAGATGTTATGAAACTTTTTATTCACAACCTCACATCGTTAACATTTTATTTGTCACTCTACTTTTTCCCTTTCCTTTGAAGATGAAATGAAAAATAACTGCTATTTCTAGGAGAATTTAAACCTTTTTAGCAACCTCAGCATTGACTATGGTAGCAGATTGTGTTGAAGACTGATAGCTCAGCAGGGGCTATTGTTTTGTTCTTGTAGAAAAAACTATTAAAAGATTTGTTATTTTGAGTTTTCTTCCATAAAGTGATTAATATGGAAACATATTTACATGATTACCCAGGTAAAATCTATATCAAATTGATTATCGTCTCATGGAGAAGGGCAGGAAGAGGAGGAGAGAAAGAATTTAGAACTGAAATTTTTTTAAAGAATATTCAGAATTGTTTGTACATGTGCCAACATGAAAAAACTCAGAACTACCAAAGTAGTTATAAAAGTCTTTAATCGAGGTAGAAAGAGTAATTTGGGAAGAAGAATAGGACCTCAGTCCTGGGATTTTTCAATGAATTAAAGGCACACAGGATCCACATTATGTGGAACTCTCAAGGTCAATGACAGACTAACAGATTAAAACTACAGAACTATATATGTTATAGGGGGCTTGAGGTGAACCCCTGGGTTTTGGGACAGGTACCCTTTGCAAGAATGCAAGACTCCATAACTTAGCTTAGAAATAAAAAGAGAAATGCATTAATTTGGAATTCATGTTGAAGTGACTGGAAGGACAGCATAGATGGAGTACTGCCTCCTTCTTGGAGATGTGTCCTGGGCTTTTTATACCCTTACAATACCTTATAATACCAGGGGTCTATGTGACAAAGGATGAGGTAATGGAATGAGGTTGAGCAGGAGTGGGAAATGTCCTAGATACAATCGGATGATATCAGTGTCCATCTTGGTATCTAGGGGAGAATCCAAGGAGAATCTTTCTCTCAGCGATCTTTTCTTATAGTGAGTCTGAAGCTCAAAGTCACCTTTTCCTCAGCATCATAAGAATAACAAAGAAGAAAAGGAATTTTCCTGCTTAACCACTTGTGGAATTTGGGGTGTAAAGGGAAACCCAGAGTCCCATCAAGGGGGTGCTTGAGGACTTAATGTTCAGTCTAGGACAAAGGTCAATCAGCCCATTTCTTGAAGACAGGTTATCAGGAACAAGGATCAATTTGGGGGTTCATAAAACAAGGTCATCACATACTTGGGGGGGAAATAAAATATTATTTTTAAAAGATTTGTTATTGACATTTTCATAATACAAAAATCTTCTAACCTAAATAAATTGTCCCTCTGCTCATTCAGAATGCTGGTCTGGATTAAAATTATATCTGCAATTAGATTTACCCATTTGTTTGCACCTCTGTGGCCTCTTAATTTCCAGACCATCAGTGTATTCTAGGTTACAGTAGGGAAAGAATTTTTGTGTTTGTTGTGACTGGAGAGAGCAGCATCTTCACTATTTTTAATAAACTAGAAATACTGAATAAGAGATTAAACTGTGGGAAATATCTTCTTTCCAATGCTTTCTTTCAAAACAAACAGAAACCTCCTTTCTGTTTATATTCCTGCCCCTCTGAAAAGAAGGTTCAGGCTGACCTTCTTCCCACAAAGACACAGGTTCACTCATTAATGCCTAGACTTGGCATTTCCCCAAATCTAGCCTGTAATGTCCAACTTATTTGGTTTTCTCTCAGCTCCAAAGCAGGTATTGAGAAAAAGGAAGGGGAAAAGCAGCCGGGGAAGATGTTGACAGGCTATTTACCTGAGGAACTAATTCTGGGAGAGCCTTTCTAGTCGAATTCACTTAAAAAATTTCATTGCTATTTAGTAATGTCCAACTGTTTGTGACTATCCAGGGTTGTTTGTTTGTTTGTTTGTTTGTTTGTTTGTTTGTTTGTTTGTTTGTTTGTTTGTTTGTTTGTTTTTGACAAAGATACTAGAATGATTTACCATTCCCTTCTCCCCTGACTTAAGTTAAACAGAGGTTAAATGACTTGCCCAAGGTCACACTGCTAATAAGTATCTGAGGCCAGATTTAAAATCAGGTCTTCCTGACACCTGGCCCAGTGCTGTATCCACTGAGACATCTATCTACCTCCTGAAAGAAATACCCATTTAACAGTTACATTGTATTTAGGAACATATGAGTAATAACGTCTCCTTAACACTGATGCTTTCTACAATTCTAAATAAATGAAAGCTAATGAAGTATTAAGACTTAAGCATATTGGGGCAGCTGGGTAGCTCAGTGGATTGAGAGCCAGGCCTAGAGAAGGAGATCCTGGGTTCAAATTTGACCTTAGACACTTCCCAGCTGTGTGACCCTGGGCAAGTCACTTGATCCCCGTTGCCTAGCCCTTACCACTCTTCTGTCTTGGAACCAATAAAAGGTAAGGGTTTTTTTTTGTTTTGTTTTGTTTTTAAATCAAGCAGATGCTATTACAGAGTTTACCAACTGGTGATATTTAAACTTCAACCTTTGGGACTGTACTTTTGGAGGATTCTGGGAGAAAGGAGCTAAAAAAAGTTGGTTCTCCATCTTGAGCCAAACAGGCAAGGTTGAGAAGTATACCTGGTCTCCAGAAGTATACCTGGCACCCAGCCCACTCCCATCCACATTCTTTTCTTCTGAATTTTTTGGGTGACTGCTGCTGCAAGACAGTGATGAGGTGGTAAGAAAATTGTAGGAACTGAGAGTATTGGTTGATGAGACAGTTTAGGGAGCAGTTTTTTCTCTCCTTACCTTTCAAGGGAAGGAGTTAAATGGGTAAGAAGTTAATTCTGCTTCTAAAATCAGCAGCTTCTTATCCAAAAGGAATTCATTTGAAACTCAGTGCTCACTGTCCTCTAATTGCTATTATTTTGTTCCTCCATTTATATAAAAAAAAACCTGTTATCAGCTTATCACTGTCTATGACAATAGATAATATGACACTACCTAATAACAATAAAGACACAGATTTGGGGAATAGGTTAAAAAGAGTGGCTTTAACAAAGCTGAAGCTTGGGATTAGGAGAAGGAGGAACAGAGAGTAACTGCATTTGGAAGTCACACAGTGAAAGTGTAGTGGGGGGCTTGAGAAATAAAAAGAGAAATTTATTAATTTGGAATTCATGTTGAAGTAGCTGGGAGGACAGCATAGATGGAATGCTGTTTCCCATTGAAGGTATGTTCTGGACTTCTTATAGTCTTACAATAACAAGAGGTCTGTGTGACAAAGGATGTGGTAATGGAATGATGTTGGGCAGGAGTGAGGGATGTCCTAGATACAACCCGATTGTATCAGTATCCATCTTGGAATCTGGGGGAGAAAACAAGGAGAATCTTTCTCTCAGGGGTCTTTTCTTATCATGAGTCTTTGATGCCCAGGGTCACCTTTTTCTCAGCATTAACAAGAACACAAGGAAAGGAAAGGAATTTCTTGTTTTCTATTTAACCTGAAAAACTTATAGGGTTTGAGGTATCCAAGGAAACCTGGAGTCCCATGCCAAAGCACAATGAAATCCCCTACTCTATCCCCACCTCGGGTGATATAAGTTCCCATAAAAGAATCTAAGCAAAGAGAGATTAACGACATAAACATAAATTATAATATAAATATAAGTATATAAACATAAAACACAAAACATTAAAAAAATTAGTAAAGAAAAACTCTTGAAACAAAAGATGTTTTCCATCAGAAGAGAAATCTGCACTTCTATATGGACTTCCTCCCCTTCAAACTTCTTAAAACTTTTACCAATGCACCCAGTAAAATGCTATACCAAAAGGATGACTCCCTTACTACTTATATTCTTTGGGATTACAATGTAGGACAATAAAGAGACACTGTCTAATGACAGTGTAATCCTTATAAGCCTGTTTAGGGTGCTCTGCCTAATGCAATCTCCTACCTGGTGGCTAAAGGAAACAGAATCTGGAAGTCTATGATGAGTCAGAATGCAAGGACCTATCTCTCCACTTTAGAGTTCGCTCAGGTATTATGTGGTTATTTGGAGTCAACTTGCTCTATATCAGGGGTCCACAACGTATGGCTCTCAAGCCATATCTGGCTCTTTTGAGGGCTCTTTCTGCAGGAGCCATAAAATCAATTTTTTTTCAGGCGCTGTTACAGGAGCGCGCACTGTGAGCACTGTACATCTCTCACGAAATTACATTTTAAAAAATGTGGTATTTATGGCTCTCACGGCCAAAAAGTTTGCAGACCCCTGGTCTATATGGTTAAAAAAAAAAGGTAAAGGTTTGGGGGTAGGGGTATACTCCCAGTTCCTGCTCAGTAGCCCCTAATATATATAACAGGCTCCTCTTCATCATTCACTAGTGTGCCTGAGTCTGCCATAGTCCATTACACAAAATCGTGTTTCCAGAAATTCATGCCTCCAAGTCAGGATTGCATCCAGGGAATATACTGCCCATGCTGTCAAAGACTCAGCAGGCCTTCTCTAATCAATCAGCATTAAGCACTTTTAAGTATTACACTTCTTGAAGAGCAAAATTGCCCCTATCCCAGGAGACTAAGAGAAGTCAGATGACCAGCATATAGAAATGCCACTCTCCTTTCCATCCTTATTCTTCAGGATTGTCCTCTTCCTTCTCCCTCAATATTGTTCAAATTAGTTGCTGGGCTATCGTGGGACTACCTAGTTCTTTAAGTAACTACAGGAATCTTGCTATGAAAGATCTTTTCAAAGCACAGGACAAGGAACAAGGTGTTAAAGCAGTGTTTAAGACTAGCCTTTTATCTAAAGAAATCTGCAGAGGAGTCACTTGACTTTGAGGTCATTTTTTTCTTCTGCACCAAAACAAAAAATGTATTCACATTAAACAAATAATATTTTAAAAAGAAACATGAGGTTTATTTATTTTGTATATTGCCTTTTTTATCATGGACTTGACAAACTACAATAAAAAATGAATATTTACATATACAAAGAAGAATGGAAAAAGAGGATTTTTGAAAACATTAATCTCTATTACACACTTTTTAGAATTTTTAAAGTACCTATTGGAGAAGTGGATCCAAGATGGCAGAGAAAGTACATAGACCCACCTAATGTCTATCAAATTACCCTCCAAATGACTATAATATGATGCCTCAAAACAAATTCTGGACCAGCATAACCCACAAAAACATGGGATGAAGGGGCAGCTGGGTAGCTCAGTGGATTGAGAGTCAGGCCTAGAGACGGGAGGACCTAGGTTCAAATCCAGCCTCAGACACTTCCCAGCTGTGTGACCCTGGGCAAGTCACTTGACCCCTGTTGCCCACCCTTACCACTCTTCCACCTAGGAGCCAATACACAGAAGTTAAGGGTTTTAAAACAACAACAACAAAAGATGGGATGAAATCATTTTTCTACCCAAACCAAGTCAGAATATTAGCATAAAATATCTATTGCTCTAGAATATATGTGAAAGGCAAAGCAGCATGCCACGGTACCCACCTCTGCAACAGGCCTTGGGGGTGGCTAAATCAGCATCAAACATTTCTGGAACTCTCAGTAATAGACAGTAAGGGGGGGGGCAGATAACTGATCAGGAGATTACAGGGATCCCTTTGTGTGCTCTGGGGGGCAAGACTCTTGTTGCATTGCCCTTGTAGAGTCAGGTTACAGACCTGGGTCAGGGTCTCAGGGTGACAGCCTTTCACAAGCGCTTATGGCCACAGGGGAGTAGGTGACCCTAGTCACAGTTCCAAGACAGAAAAGAGTGCTTGTGGTTATTCAAAGACCAGAGCACAGGCTGGGAGAGTATTAAATACACCTTTCCTTGCATCATAGCACCTTGAAAGAACTGAAAACAGATCCCCCACAGCTACTTCTGAAGGCAGCTGCACAAAGAACTTGAACCTTAGAACACTACACAGTTATAGACTCCAACTTTAACCGTTTTTTAAGTTAAAAGAAAAAATTGGTTAAAAACAGGAAAAAAAAAGAAACTCAATATAGAAAGTTATTTTGGTAATAGGGAAGACCAAAACACAAACTCAGAATAGGACAACTAAGTCAATACTGTTTGCTACATCCTGTTATGATTAAAAATGATGATGGTCAAAATCAAAAGGGAGAAAAGTATTTTAATAAAAGCCATGTTGATAGAGATAAACTGACCACGCACCTGTAAGAAAAACCTATTCCAACCTCACCTCAGCCATTTACCTTCTTCTCTCCTTGAGCTCAGGTAACTAAAGAGGAAGTTCCAAGTCACTACCACCTCCTTAAAACAGTCCCTCACCTTTAATACATCATCCAAAACAGGAAACCCATGAAACCCATTGGACCACGGGAAATGTAGTTTTAAGGACCCCCACAGGTCCACAGAAGTTTGTCAAACACTATATTGAGGTTCAATCCTTCCAAAAAGAACCCCAGGTGATTTTAACTAACACAATCCAAAACCTCCAAGAAAAATATGAACTGCCCTCAAACCCAAAAATAATTAACAAAGGAGCTCAAAAGGAATTTAAAAAATCAAATAAGAGAAGTAAAAGAAAAATTGGGAAAAGAAATGAGAATGACACAGGGAAATTATGAAAAAAGAGTCAATGGCTTGGTAAAGGAGGCACAAACATTTTTGAAGAAATTAATATCTTAAAAAACAGAAGAAGCCAATTGGTTTTTAAAAAAGCACAAAGATCCAATGAAGAGAACTTCCTAATAAGCAGAATTGGCCAAATGGAAAAAAGATATACAAAAATGCACTGAAGAGAATAACTCTTTAAAAGTAGAATTGACAAATTGAAAAGGAAGTACAAAAGCTCATTCAAGAAAATCATGTCTTAAAATATAGAATTGGACAAGTGGAAGCTAATGGCTCCATGAGACATTAAGAAACAAAACAAAACAAAAAATCAGAAGAATGAAAAAATAGAAGAAAATGTGAAATATCTAATGGAAGAAAACAATTGACCTGGAAAATAAATCAGGAGAAATCATCTAAGAATTATAGGAGTATCTGAAAATCATGATCAAAAAAAACCTAAATATCATTTTTCAAGAAATTATCAAGGAAAACTGTCCTGATATTCTAGAACCAGAGAATAAAATAGAAATGGAAAGAATCTACCAATCATCTCCTAAAAGACATCCCAAAAGGATAATTCCTAGGAATATTATAACCAAATTCCAAAACTCCCAAGTAAAGGAGAAAATATTTCAAGTAGTTTCTACATTAAAGGATCATAGAACAAAAGAGCTAGAACTTTGATCAAGAATCACTTACCCAGCAAAACTGAGCATAATTTCAGTGGAGAGTATGGGTGAAAATGGATATTCAATTAAAAAGCAGAACTTTCAAAAATTCCAGATGAAAAGACCAGAGCTGAATGGACAAATTGACTCTCTAATACAAGACTCAAGAGAAGCATAAAAAAGTAATCACGAAAGAGAAATCAAAAGACATTCAATTAGTTTAAACTCTGTACATACTTACAATGGGAAAATGATTCTTGTAACTCAGAAGAACTTTATCATTATTAGGACAGTTAAAAGGAGTATACATAGACAGAAGGCAAGGGTGTAACTTGAATATTATGGCATGATATCTAAAAAAATTAAGAGGAAACATTGGGGAAGGGGAAGGGAAATATAGAATGAGGGAAATAATTGCACATAAAGGAGGCATGAAAGAGCATTTATAGTGGAGAGGAAGATGGGAAGGTAGAGAGGGAAGCACTTGAATTTTCCTTCATCAGAATTGGCTCAGTGAGAGAAGAACATACACAATCAATTGGATACAGGAGGGGAAGGAGAAAAGAGGACAAATTGGGTGATAGAAGAAACTAAGCAGAGGGAAATAGGAGAGAGAGAGTAATACATAGTCATCATAATGGTACAAAAAAATTTTACCAGTCTCTCTAATAAAGGCTTAATTTCTCAAATACATAGAGATATGAGTCAATTGTATAAGAATACAAGTTATTCCCCAATTGATAAATGGTCAAAGGAGATGAACAGGCAGTTTTCAGACTAAATAATTAAAGCTCTCTATAGCTGTGCCAAAAAAAAATGCTCTAAATCACTCTTAATGTAAGGAATCCAACTTAAAACAACTCTGAGGGGGCAGCTGGGTGGCTCAATGAATTGAGAGCCAGGCCCAGAGACAAGAGGTCCTAGGTTCAGGGGCAGCTGGGTAGCTCAGTGGATTGAAAGCCAGGCCTAGAGACAGGAGGTCCTAGGTTCAAATCTGGCCTCAGACACTTCCCAGCTATGTGACCCTGGGCAAGTCACATGATCCCCATTGCCTGCCCTTACCACTCTTCTGCCTTGGAGCCAATACACAGTATTGACTCCAAGACGGAAGGTAAGGGTTTAAAAAAAATAAAAATAAAAACTAGATCTATTAAAAAAAAAAAAGAGGTCCTAGGTTCAAATATGGCCTCAGACACTTCCTATCTGTGTGACCCTGGGCAAGTCACTTAGCCCCCATTGCCTAGCCTTTACTGCTCTTCTGCCTTAGAACCAATATACAATATTGATTCTAAGATGGAAGGTAAGGATTTTTTTTAAATAAATAAAATAATTCTGAAGTACCACCTCAACCTATCAAATGGGTTATTATGACAGAAAAGAAAAATTACAAAACTTGGAGGGGATGTGGGAAATTTGAGACATGATACCCTACTGGAGGGGTGGTGAACTGATTTAGTCATTCTGGAGAACAATTTGAAACTATGCCCAAAAGGCTACAAAACAGTATATACCCTTTGGTCTAGCAATACCATTATTAGGTTTGTATCCAAGAGATTAAAAAAAAAAGAAAGAAAGAATCTATATGTACTTATCTATATGTATTTAAAACAGCTCTTTTGTGGGGGCAAAGAATTGGAAAATGAGGGGATACCCATCAACTGGGGAATGACTAAGTTATTGTATCTGACTATAATGAAATAGTACTGTGCTATAAGAAATGACAAGCAAAGAAAGAATGCTATTCACAAGAGAAAGAACTGTGGGATCAAAAATGCAGAAGCAAAACATGATTTATCACTTGTTTATATGAGTATATGATTTTGGGTTTTAGTTTTAAAAGATTACTTTATTACAAAAAGGAATAATGTGGAAATAGATGTCAAATGATAATACATGTATAATGTTATATGTTCCTGGTTTTATGAGGAACTGAAGCTGAATGAGTGTGGAAGATCCCGAAGTGTAACACACAAGTTGTGGTAGTAAAATACCAAGGACTTCACAGGAATATTTGTAATGAATCTGCTTCACCCAACTTCAGTATAACAGTGTCCCAGAATAGACAATCAAGTGAAGAATATGTGGTTAAGAATACACACCTGCTTCTAACTGTCTATCCTGGCTTAATATGGATAGTGCTGGTTGACTATGATTTAAACCCTTTGCAGTTGAAAGGAATCTCCTTCTTCCCTCATATACCCAAGGATATATTCACTCTAAGGTAAAGATGACATTCACTTTAGATGAGTTTAAAGATTTACTAACAACAAGCTTAGGGAGGGAAGCAGGAAAATGATGGGAAGAGGGTATAGGAGATCCTTGGCCTAAGCTATTGATGACAGAGTTGATATATGAATTGAAGGTAATCAGGATATTCAAGCTTGTTAGTTGTTGATGATTAGTGTGCCAGTTTCCTCTCTGGCAGAGCCAGGCTACTTCAACATGAATCAGGTTATTTGATGGTAATTGATGTTGCTTCTTCTTGATGAGTGAATTAAATTAGAATGTTCAGTATAGGATAACACAGGATTTGAGACTATGGAAGTGATCAGTGCTGGTTGCGGGTTATCTTAAGTTGATCTTTGCCTACCCAAGCCCAACCAACCTCCCACACCAAGCCCTATCTCAAAATTGAGATCTCTCTCTCTCAGTTCAAATCCTGCTTTTATACTTTCCCATCAACTGAATTTGCACCTGCTAGGCTCTGCCAAGCTAACTGTCAATCATTTTGCTTTTCATATTGCATTGCAAAATGTACAATTACCCAATGGAATTATTTGTCAGCTCCCAGGACAGGGAGGGAAGAGGGAAAGGAGAGAATATGAATCATGTAACCATGGAAAAATATTTTAAAATAAATAAATCTTAAAAAGAAAAGAAAAAGGGGGCAGTTGGGTAGCTCCATGGACTGAGAGCCAGGTCTAAAGATGGGAGGTCCTTGGTTCAAATCTGACCTCAGACACTTCCCAGCTGTGTGACCCTGGGAAAGTCACTTGACTTCCATTGCCTACCCTTACCACTCTTCTGCCTTGGAGCCAATACACAGTATTGACTCCAAGATGGAAGGTAAGGGTTTTAAAAAAAGAAAAAGAAAAGAAAAGAAAAAAAGAAATGACAAGTAGGAGGAACTCAGAAAAACCTGGAAAGACTTACATGAACTGAAACAGAGTTAAATAAGCAGATCCAAGAGAACACTGTGACAGGAATATTATAAAACAAACAACCATGAATAACTTAGCTATTTTCAGCAATGCATTGATCCAAAACTATAAGATTCATAATAAAAAAAAATGCCATCTGCTTCCAGAGAAAGAAACTGAATCCAGATCAAAGCAATGTTTTTTTCATTTACTTTCTTAATTTTTTTGTGCAAGATTTCTTCCAAAAAAGGATTAATATGGAAAAATGTTTTGCTTGATTGTACAATCTATATGAGATTGCTTACCATCTCAGTGGGTAAATAGGAGGAGAGGAGAGAGAAGTTAAGACTCAAAATTCTTTTCAACATGTTAGAAACTTGTGGAAGGCCGATTGGAGAAATAGGGTCATGATAGGGCCTTTTATCTGGATTCCCTACATGACCAATCCAGGCTGAGACAGTCTTTGTGTTTGGTCCTGGTAACCTGAGCCCTGAAAAGCTCTGGTACCAGCAGATTGGTTAATCCAAAAACAATTTGACCCCTCCAGGAGGCTATTGGAAGTCATTTAGAGAAATAGAGTCTGTAATAGATATTTTACCTGGATCCCATTACAAAATCATCAGCAAGTAAAACTGTGTATGATTTTTTCTGCACTGCATGTCAGGATACAGACAGAATAGGTTATCTAAGGTAAAAATCTGAGACTCCTCTTTTGACTCCTTTTCAGATCCCCACCTTTTCTTAATATTCTCAGTGGAAAGCTTTGAATCCTTAGCGAGCCAACAGTTACCAAGTTAACAATTTCTCTCCTTGATAATTAAGAAGCCTGAACTCCAAAAAATATATTACTTAGACAATCAAGGTCAGAACTGGACAAAGCTAGACAAGACTTTATCTGACCAGGTGCAATCCTGTAAATCAAGAGTACAGGACTCAATTATTTAGGATATCTATGAAATATATTTCTGCTCCCCGAATTAACCTCCTGCTAATTGGTAGTTGGAATTTGGCCTTTGACCCTAGACCTATCTCTCTACTTTTTAGACTCTCATGGGTTTTTGTATAATTTGTAACCCCATCACAGCTGTAATTCTTTCTCTGTGCTCTTTGTGTGAAATCAGTATATATTAAACTCAAGACTCCATGGCAAGTTGGAACAGTTATGAACTAAGCATTTAGTCTGACTGTTCTCATTCAATCCGACGCCTCTAAATGACACTCAGTACCCCTTGAAATATAGAGCTGGTTCTCTATAGAAACTGATTTTACATGTAATGGGCGGAGGGGGGGAACAAATTAAATTTTAAGCAAATAAAGTATCTATTAAACATTATGTGATAGTACCTCTATTGCCCAGCTCATATTTCCTTCTAAAGTTCTTTCTGATCTTTTCTGTGGATTTTTAAATGTATCATTAATGCTCTTTTCTTTCTTTTTTGTTTCAATACTATTTCTCTAATTTTCCCCATAACTTCTCCACTCCCCCTAAAAAATAAAATAAAATAAAGTCCTCCTTCATAACAAATAAGATTGGTAAAGCAAAACAAATTCACACACTGGTCCGGTCTCAAAATTTATGTCTCATTCTGTACCCTCTAGTTCAACGATGGCAAACCTATGGCATGGGTGCCAAGGATGGCATGCAGAACATTCTCTGTGGGCATACACGCTATCCTCTCCCCAAAGGGACTCAAGTGGAACTGCTCCCTTCTCCCTCTCCACCATGCCTCCCCACCCCTCTGCCCAGCAGACCAATGGGACTGTTTTCTCCCTCCCCTGTGTGGAATAAGGGCAGGGTATGCCTGGTGCTCGATGTGGGGCAGAGCGCAACATATGGTCTCAGGGGGCGGGGCACAGCACAAGGTCAACAGAAAGTTCACCACCACTGCTCTAGTTCATCAAATCTGCCAAGAGGTGGAAAATACTCATCCACACCACTCTTTTAGAGTTGTGATTGCTCATGGCAGATTTTCAAAGTCTTACAAAGTTGTTTTCTTTTACATTATTAAGGTTATTTTATAAATTATTCTTTTGTACCTGTTCACTTTACACCGCATCAGTTCACATATAAATCTTTCCTGATTTGGCTGAATCTATTTCTTTTCATTTTTCAAAACAAATAATATTCCTTTACACACCTGTTTATATCAAATTCACATGTAGTTTTCATAACATCTCTCACATATTTCCCCTGTCTCCAACCTTCTGACACTGCCACTGCCTTGATGCAGAGTTTTATCATCTTCTGCTAGGATTATTTAAAATAATATTTTAGTTGGTCTCTGCCTCAAGTGTCTGTCTCCCCATATCAAAGCATCCTCCTCCATTCAGTTGTCCAGTTGAAGCTCAGGTCAGACCTCATTGCCTCTCCTTACCCACCCATTCAATAAAGTGCCATGGCTTTCTATCACATTCAAGATCAAATGTAAAATCATCATTTTGACTTTTAAATCCCTACATAACCTGCCCCTTTCCTACCTTTCCTTTCTTCTTACACCCCTCCATGTTCTCTGTGATCCTGTAAAAACACTGGCCTTCTAGCTGCCCTTCCTACAAGAGACTCCATCTCCTGACTCTAAACACTTTTACTGACAATCCCCTATTCCTGAAACTCTCTCCCTACTCATCTCTGCTTCTTGGCTTCTCTGGCTTCCTTCAAGTCTCAACTAAGGTTTCTGCAAGAAGGTATATCCTTAATTACTCCCTTAATTTAGTACCTTCCCTCTGAAATTATCTCCAGTTGATCTTGTACATAGCTTTTTGATACATAGTTGTTTTGCATGTTGTCTCCTTCATTAAATTATTAGCTCCTTGAGAGAAGGGACTACTTTCTGCCCTCTGACAAAATTAGACATTGATCATGTATTTTATATTTGATTTTATTCTGGAGGTGATTTTATTTTGTAATGACACTCTGTATTCTATGAAACAAACTTCAGCCTATTCTCTGTCTTGAGTATAGAAGCACAAGAGTTCAAAAGTTCAACCACCCTCTCTGAAATTAGATGCAAAAATGTAAGCTTTCTCACAATTACTGTTAATTAAAGAGAAACTCTGGGTTAAGTTTAGAGATCTTATAAAACATTCTAGTTCTATGGGAACTGTTATCTCAACAATACTTGAAAATCATTCCTACCAAGGGACTTTCACTTAACTTCAATCTCTGAGAAACATCATGGCATTTGAGAAGCAGACTAGTTGACCTGGTCCTATCTTTAGCTTCATCCTTGCAAATTAAGAAGATAGTTTTATCTAACTGCCTACAACTCTGACTATCAATAGCCTTAGAATGCAGCTGGAAACTATAAATTCACACAAAGCATTCCTTAGACACAGAGAGAAGTGGTCTTCATCCCTGTTGTATTTGGGAAGCTGTAAGATGACAGGGGTCTGTAGGATCAAGTTTCTCTGATCCTTTGGTTTATGGAGAGGACACACACACTCACACACACACACACACACACACACACAGGCTTGACTGAAGGGAGGGGCAAGATCTTGCTGAAAGATCCTCAACTTCCCCTCTCCCACCAGGCAGTTAGAAAATCAGTTACAATATGGAGGTTGATCTGTTATCTTCTGGGCTCAATCAGGAAACTAGGAAAGACAAAACTCCTAAAGATGATAACTTTCTCTAAACTATTTCCCCACAGGTTTGAATAGGAGAGAATAGGAAAAGCTTGATGTCTTTGAAGCTCACAGGCTCTAAGGATAAGATAGAAACCAGGGCTACCAAGTCAGAGGAACTCAGCTTGAGGAAGTTGTGAGTATCTCCCTAAATATAACCAGGCACTGCTCCCAATTGATTAAAGGTTTAATAATTGGAGGGGATGGGAAGGAAGGGATATCAAATAAGGATCGACAAGGTCTAGGAAGCCCTCAAACTGTTATGTCCAAGCAGCCCCTCCCCCCAAAGGGGAAAGGTAACTTGAATTAGCTGATCTACTCTCTAACCCTATAAATATTCTTCTTTTATATCTAAATAATTAAACAGAGGTAAACTGTGATGTAGATTGAATGTCAAATGAAGGTAAAGCAGGTTGGCAGCTAGGAAATAAAATGGCTTTGTTCAGATTGAAGCCTCAAGCCCCCAAGAGCAATCCAGGACCTAAGACCCAGTGAACAGAGTGACCTGCTTACTCAAAACCCAGGACCCAACTCTCTTAACTGCCTTAACTACCCCCTCTCTCAGAATTTTAGGGGGGCCCTCTGGAATTCTGAGCTGTGGCCTGAACCCCTCTCTGCAGCTAGAATTCCACTCTGCAATATGAATTTCACAATCCCACATGTGTGTATTTGCACTTTCTTAATGTAACCAATCATGATCCTTCACACACACACCCCCAATGATGCCAGTCAGTTCTGTGATTTTTGTTCTGCTCTTTGATCTGTGCTTATAAAAATGAGTTGTATCTTCTATTCTGGGTCTTTGACTGGAAACTGAAATGAGTTATTGAATTGCTTTGTTGGCTAGTTGCACCCAGAGAAATGTGCCTCAGTTAACCCTCAGGTTAAATTTCACTCTTAGTATTTACTTTGAATCCTCAGAATTTAGCATAGTTCCTGGCACATAGTAGATGTTTAATATTTATTGACTTGATGACTCATATATAATGATTTATTCAATCATTCCTCAACTGATAGATACCTACTTTGTTTTCCATGGTCAGCTACCACAAAAAGTATTGTTATAAAGTATTTTTCTATATACAAGTCCTTTTCTTATGTCTTCTATCTTACACCTAATAGCAGTAATGGTGGGTCCAAGGTATGGAGAGTTTAGTGACTTCAGGGTCTAGTTCTAAATGGCATGCCAGAATGGTTGGAACAGTTCACACCCCCACCAATAGTACATTAGTGTGCCCATCTTCTCATAGCCCTTCTAACAGCTGTCATCTTTTTTATTATATTTATAAATCCTATGCATATAGAATAAAATCTCACAGTTGCTTTAATTAATATTTTATTGCTAGTGATTTCTAACATTCTTCCATGAACTATTGTTCACATTATTTCTTTTGGGAACTGTTTATTCCTATCATTTGGTCATTTATATATTGGGAAATGGTTCTTATTCTTATAATTTATATCTATATTAATTATTTATATATCTTGGAAATTAGGTTTTCATTATAGAAATTTGCTGCAAAGTTTTTCCCCCAGTTGTTTCTGTGTTCATGTTATTAATGGAAAAAAATTAATCTTAAAATTAATTAAAATTAATCCAACACTCGAAGAATTATATTTTATAGATTTATTTATAATCACTTGAAGTAGAAGGGGAAAAAAAGGAAATAGAAGTAAAAAAAACCTAATTATCTAACAAAATTTAAAACCACATGAGCAAGTTCTCCTGCTTCTCGCTCAACTCCACAGTGAGCTATTACCAAAAGAGAACAAGAGGCAGGGCTTCATCAAATTTATATCCTCCCTATGTCAGCATGTAACATGAGAAGGAACATGGGATGCTGGGAATTGGAGTTCCAGGGTACAAAAATTAATTACATAATCCCACCTCTGATTCCCATGGGAAATAAGCATATAGAAATCTCCCAGATTTACATGCCTAGTTTCCCCATGGAATCAGTACACATAACCAATTTATATCTCTAAAGATCTTCAACTAGAGGTACATGAAATATCACATTTTCTAAGGGGAAATTGCAATAATTTGGATATAAGAGAGAAATAAAAAAGAAAGAGAACAAAACTAATGATTGCGAGGCGCATTGACAAAAAGCCAATTAGGGGGCAATCCCCTCTGGCATAAGAGTGTACATTCAAAATAAATGTGTTCAACCCCCCCATAGTTCAATTTCACTACATCCCAAAGTTCATTCTGGATTTTTTGATGCAGTGTGAGTTTTCTGCAGGTTCTCCATGGCACCGTCTCCAAACAGTTAACTTTCTTGATTAGGGGAGGTAGTAAGTTTCTTATCCTAAAATTACTCTCAAACAAGAAAAATTTTATGAATGTAGAATTATATTCCAATTATACAATCCCCCCTATTATGAAGTATGTGAATCAATTATAAAAAGAAAGTCAAAAACATTTAAAAAAATAGAGGAAAAGAAAAAATCTAAATTAAATAGTATATAAAAATTCTGAGTAAGCAAGAGAGTGAGCCCATAACAGGTCCTGGAATCAGGACCCAATAAAGTGCTTTATGTCCCACAAGCCTGTAGGACAATTGCAGCAATATGCACTTTCCCAATCAACAGCCAGGACTACAGAAAATTTCTACATTATGAAGGAGAAAGAAAAAAGACTAGATATTTTTGCAGCAAATGGGAAATATCATTCCCTGGTGTTATTTTACCTTCACTCTCAGGGATAAGGGAGCCAGAGTTATAGCCAAACTAAGGTACTTTGTCTGAAAGTGGCATGGGGAAATTCTGCATCTGACATTGTCAAACAGTCGCTTCCTTGAATCCCAAAACAAATCCTGTCTTGGTGCAGATTCTCATCAATCCAACCGGGATTGGTAGGTCTCCTTGACCTTATGCTTTTTGGCACTATATTATTGCTCTTTTATGATTGCTTCTCCTGGAATCAGACACAATCATTAATCAAAGTCCCATTATATTTAACAATTGTAAAGGTTAAATTTAATGATTGGACTTAAATTATATGAAACAATGTGGTCGCTGAAATTATATCTCATATCAGAAGTTTATTTACCAAAATAGAGGGGAAACAAACAATAAAGTAGAGAAATGTGAAAAAAAGTTAGAGAAAATACCTATACTAGTCCTCAGCCAGGAGGGCTGGTGGTGAATAACCACCACGGCCTCCTCCAAGATAGAAACTAGTCTTTCCAGAAAGTAGGAAAGGACTCAGTCCTTTTCATTCACCCATGAAGCAGTCCAGCAATCAGAACCAAGTTGAAGCCAAGATCCAAGCCAAAGTCTCCAGTGAAGCTCCCTCAGAGACCATCTTCAGTAGACAATCTCCACAAGAGTGTCTCCACCAGACTCAATCAATGGCAGGTTTCCATAGACTAAATTTTTTGCATATGCATTAATATTAGGGCTAATGGATACTGTAAACCTATATTAGTGCAAAATTTAAAAAAAAACCATTAATACTGGTAATGTACTACAAGTACAAAAAAAATGAGAGGAAAAAAATCTTCAAATACTCTATTGTACATACAAGGAAAAATAATAATAATAATAATAATAAAATGTTTTAAAAATCAAAAATATATAGTTCACAATCAATGACACACTGTGTTACCCAAGGAGAGGCAGAATACAAAGGTTTCTCACCCAAAAATGAGATCCATTTCCTTTTTAGCTTGACCATGATCCGAAGTGTTAGTGCAAATGATTTGTCATCAAGTAACAGCTTTATAAAACCCCCAATTCACAAGAGCCCATTTGATGAAAATAGCAAGCAAACCCTCTATCACATTGGGCAAGTTGTTTATGGACTTTTACAATGGTATTTTCTCCAGTCCAGTCACAGGGGGAGGTACAAATAAAGACAATGTAACAGTACATATAGCTAATGGCCAAAACACAGTGACAGAAAGTGACATAATATAACAGAATATATTAGACTAGAAAAGCGAACAATCAGCAAATACAATATATGTGACAGGATACAGGCACTGAATTCAAGAGTCCTTTTCTCCAAGTCCAGTAGCTGTGTTATAGACTTCTTCACTATTTGGAGGGGAATAAACTAGAACAATTAACATCAATAAAACAACGGAGCCTGAAAAGGCTTAAAAATTCACCTCCAAACTCTTTAAGGTTCCTTCTCCCAGGATCATCATCTATTCATATTCCTTTGGTCACACCTCTGGGGCTCCCCAAACCCGCACTGAGCATAGTGTGGACGAACCCCATATTGGGTGTGTTGCAGAGAATAGGCAGGCCAAAATGGCAAGAGGCTGTAAGGAGATGACTCTCCCTCTGAATCTCAGGATTACTCAAGCTAATCACAAGGACAAGTGCACCCAAAACTTTGAGCCGTGTGAGCTCTGTAGTGCTCTCCTAGAATAGGAGCTGTTTAAGATAGGCAGGAAAATGATCCATGCTTGCAATTCTACTTATTAAATTGATTGCAAATCTACTTCCTTTTAGAGGTGGTGCTACTCTAATATGTACTGGCTGGGAGCAAAGACCTCACAAGGCTAGTTGATGGAGTTACATCCAATCAGCCTTTGAGTGGAGGGTGGCTGAAAGACTTTAACCCAAGCTAAGTTAGTGAGAGAAAATAAAAGCACAGTGAAGGTAAAAACTCAGAGCACTTAGCTGAGCTGGTCTGGGAGAGCAAAGGGTTTAAGTGGCTACCATGCTTGAGACCCATGTGGGGGTTTAGGAGAGGCCTTAAAAAGAGAGTAAACTTCTAGGAGTAAAATAAGGCTAAACTTTCTCAATTTAGCCCAATAATTAGTACCCTCAAACAACAACAACAACAACAACAAAACAGCTGAAACTGTGAACTTCCTCCAACACTCTGGGATTCTGGGCTGTGAGATAGTAGCTTGTTGGAAAATCAGGGTTGCTTCCTATAAAAGGGAATTCTTTGTTCTCTTTGAGTTTACACTTGTGAAAGGGAATCCCTTATTCTCTTTGCCTAGTTGGAGCTAATACTTTAGTTAACACTAACTTAAGTACAATGGGGCAGCTGGGTGGCTCAGTGGATTGAGAGCCAGGCCTAGAGACTGGAGGTTCTAGGTTCAAGTCCGGCCTTGGACACTTCCAGCTGTGTGACCTTGGGCAAGTCACTTGACCCCTATCGCCCACCCTTACCACTCCTAGGCTAAGGACGTTCCCTAGCCCGGATGAAAAAGGAGGAGGGTTGGGCATGGGGCTAG
The DNA here is from genome assembly GCF_016433145.1 of Gracilinanus agilis. Lineage (NCBI taxonomy): Eukaryota > Metazoa > Chordata > Mammalia > Didelphimorphia > Didelphidae > Gracilinanus > Gracilinanus agilis. The sequence continues at coordinate 451,558,486 of NC_058131.1, read as the reverse complement.
CAACCCCACCCTGTAAAAACTACATCTGCTAAAGAAACTGCAACCTAAAGTAGGGGCAGCTGGGCTAGCTCAGTGGATTGAGAGCCAGGCCTAGAGACGAAAGGTCCTAGGTTCAAATCCGGGCTCAGACACTTCCCTGAGCGACTGCGTGACCCATTGCCTACTGGTTGTGGCCCTATGCTCCTAGAATGGAGTCCCAGGATAAAAAAAAAAAAAAACTTAAGTACAAGCTTGAACAAGGTGGAGGAGCTAGCAAACCACTTATTGAATTCACACCCTACTTAGTGCTAGGTGTGAAACCTTTTTTCTAACTCAGTAAGAAACTTGTGAATTCTTTTAAGAGTTCACACCTTCAGAAACTGTGAATCCTTTCTATAAGTATTCATCCCTCTAGAAGGTGAGACCTGGTTCCCACAAACACTGTCTCCTAGGCAGTGCTAGACTATTTGGAAACTATGATTGGTCCCTGTGCAGAGGGGAGGAGACAAGAAGCTACTATAAAAGGCCCTGAATTTCTGAGGCTAGAGAGTGGACTCCAAGAAGAGAGTTGACTCCAAGAAAGAAGTTGGCTTCAAGAAGATCATCTCAAAGAAGAAAGTCAGCCTAAGGAGTCACCTCAAGCTCAAATCATTGTCTTGACCTGTCTCTTGGAGGGAACTTGGTTGAGTGGATGGCTGACTTTCCCTTCCTGTCTTCTAGAGAGAGTTTAATTCCAGTTTAAGGTTTAATAAGCCCTGACTGAGCCAAGCACTGGAACAATATTTGGTTAGATAGGTTAATGTCTTCTCTACCCTTTTGTATTCCTCTGTTTTCACTTTTTCCACCTCTTTTGTAAATAAAAGATTCATAATTTAAGGGAAAGGGGGATTTAGATCTCACCCTCTTCCAAACAGTGCTCCAAAGGTGCTTCCAAATGGCTCTCAAACCCTCAGGCAGATTGGGCATGAGACTTCAGGAGGCTTCTATAGCTTTATAGTATTAGAACAGTGATGGGCAACCTTTTGAGCTTGGTGTGTCAAAATTCACCAAAAAACCAAGCATGACTTGGGTGGTGTGTCACTTCGATAAAAAAACCCATAATTTTGTGATGTAGTTTAAATAGCAAAAATATATAATTGTAATATATAACTGTATTTATTTAAATTAATATAGATAGAATTGTCATTTATAGTGTACAGAAGTACACTTCACTATAGCAAATATTTCCTCCTTGGCATGCAGCCCCATACTTCTCTGTATATGGCTGCATGAGGCTGCATGTCATCAAAAATGGCTACACATGTCAATGCTGACACACATGCCATAGGTTTGCCATCACCGTATTAGACCAATGACTGTGGCCTTGAGCTGCTCTACAACTTAGAGAGAAGTAAGGGTCTTAAACTCCAGACTTCTGGTCACCACAAATGTAAGATTAAAATTAATATCCAACACTCCAAGAATTATATTTATAGAGTTTATTTATAATCACTTGAAGTAGAAGGAATAAAAAGGAAATAGAAGCAAAAAAACCTAATTATCTGACAAAATTAAAACCACCTGAGCAAGTTCTCCTTCCTTTCCCCCTCACCTCACCTCCACAGCACCCTGTCACTGAAAAAGAGAGTGAGAGGTGGGGCTACACCAAATTTATATCCTCCCTACTTCAGTATGTAATGTGAGAAGGAACATAGGATGCTGGGAATTGGAGTCCTTGGGTACAAAAATTAAGTACACAATGTAATAAAAATTGTTCACTTTAGGGGAAGCTGGGTAGCGCAGTGGATTGAGAGTCAGGCCTAGAGACGGGAGGTCCTAGGTTCAAATCTGGCCTCAGACACTTCCCAGCTGTGTGACCCTGGGCAAGTCACTTGACCCCCATTGCCCACCCTTACCACTCTTCCACCTAGGAGCCAATACACAGAAGTTAAGGGTTAAAAAAAAATTGTTCACTTTAGTTTTTGGACTTTTTTTCCCATGTAAAAAAAGTTTTTCCTCCATCCATAGTTATAACTCCTTAATGATTAAATTTGTTTATAATATGATCTTTTCTATCTAGTTCATGAATCCATTTGGAGTTCTCATTTGTCACTTGTCTGAATTATTTTGGGATTGCTCTGATTGAACTCTCTACTATGCCACTGTGTTGGTTACCTCCCTCCCTAACCCCACCCCTCTTGTCCATTTCCTTTTGTCTTTTGTCTTCCACCATTAGATTATAAAATTCTTAAGGGAAGTGACTGTCTTCTTTTGTATTTGTATCCCCAGACTTTCTACAGTGTCTGGAAAATAGTATGTAGGATGATAATAAATGTTTATTGATTATTAACTATTGACTATTATACTGTATGGTATGATACTTGGGTCTAAACTTAACTAGTAACCAATTTTCACAATTTTAGGGGGTCAAATACTCCAGAATCTGCCAGATTTCTCTCTCAGTAGCTGCTATCCTTGAGTTTATCAAGCACTATATCACTATGCTGGATAGCTGCTGGGTTTTATGTACATAATTTGTTCCATTGACCAACTTTTTAAAATTTTTAACTAGTATTAAATAGTTTTGATGATTACTGCATTTTAATTTAGTTTGAGATCTGAAACTGAAAGGTCCTTTCATTCCCAAATGTTGGTTGATTGGTTTGTAAACATGTAAATCCAAGAGTTCCCCAGAATGTCAGCAACCCCCAGACCACAGGTCCTGCTTCTAACTCAGCCCTAGTAGCCAACTAAAAAGAAATCCCTGTAGAAATTCTGCTGGCAGAGCAGCAAGGTGACACAATAGGTGAGAAAGCATCAATCCTAAAGTCAGGAAGACCTGAGTTTAAATCTGGCCTCAGACCCTTACTAGTTATATGATCCTGGGCAAATAACAGCCTTTGCCTCAGTGTCCTCATCTGTATCATGAGAATAATGATAGCATTTACCTCCAAGGAGTGTTATATGTAAAAATTAAATTAGGTTTTGCCTCAATATAAAAGTTATAAAAGTGGTCACCATTTATAAAATATTAGCCCCTAAGTCAAAATGATTGTTAGCAGCTTTTATTAACAAGAAGGTAGAGATAGTTAACGTGGAACTATAAGAAGGAGACAAAGCCTGGTCTAGCCTACCAGCCCTAAGTGCTTCTCTGGCAAAGTAAAGTCTAGTTCAGCACTTGGAAGGGACTTGGGAAAGTCCCTATCTTCCCATGGATTTCCCAATAGTCCTCAGACAGAAGTCCCAGTGGTGTCTTCAGCCAGAGTTCCACCAACGCAGAATGATTCCAAGGAAAAGCATGTCTCTTCAGCTCTATTCACCAATGCAGAATCCAAGGGAAGAGTCTTTCCAAAAGCCAAGGAAAGAAAAAAAGCACACCATATTGTTCTCTTCTTTTGTACCCTTTTTCCCATGTAACTTCCTGTCTCTACAGGAACCAATTGCAGTCTCTCAATTTGCCTAGCACTGCCCAAGGTGGGGCAGTTCTTGATTTGATTAGCTAAAAATAGATAAAGGGAGAGTTAATTCTATCTTCACATATATTTATTATATAATCTATCACAATAACTACAGGAATCTATAGTAGAGTAAGCATTATAAAAATCTTAGCTATGCTCACTCATAATAAAAACTATATGATTGTTAGCTAGTATTATTATGCAATCTGGCAGCTGCTTCTTAGGGTGCTTGAAACCCTGTCTCCTTGGCAGTCATAGTTACAGAAAACCCAGAAAAAACTTCTTGCCATCAAAGTCCAAGGTCACAAACAATTCAAATTATCCAAATATCAGAAACAAATATGGTTTCGTTAGTAGAAATGACTGAAATGTGAAGGGATTGCAGATCATAGTGATGAAGAAGACAAAGCTAAGGGTGGTAAGGGAGAAGGAAAAATGGAATGATTAAAGAATTAGGTAAAAGTCAATTAAAGAAAAAATAAAAAGAACTTCAGAGTTCATGATCATGGAAGTAAAACACTTGTGGCTATTGCCACGATCAAGGATTCAACCAATTACATGTGTAAGTGAGATAGAATAGAGGAATATGGTCATGGTAATTAAGAAAATTAAGGAACTGGTAAGTTAAAGTGTTTGAAGGAGTAGCAATATGTATATTGAAGTCCCCTAATATGAGGGCAGAAGTTGTGAAGGAGAGAAAGACTGCAAGTCAGGCATTGAATTCATTAAGGGAAAAAGAATATGTCCTTGATATCAATAAATATCTGCCACAAGAATCTGGATTGAATGATAAATTAATAGAGTGAAACTCAAAGGAGAGTTTTCTGAGTGATAGAGGTATAAGTGGAGTCTGCAAGTGACAGTATTCTGACTCCCCCAGTACACCTACTAGAAAGGGAGGAGGCAGAGTATGAATGAAAGTGCAACTAGTACTAAAAAGGGTGGCCAAAAATTTAGTTTCATCTAGAGGGAACTAGGCTTTAGTAAATGCTAGCTGAGAAAGGAATGAGAAAGGAAAAGATTAAGATGAAAGCATATTTGTTAATTCTGGATCAAGAATTTCAAGGCTATGCATGAAAGTTACAGTTGGACATTTGGGGAACCAAATTAAAGGGGATGGAAATGAAGGGACAGGGATTTGAGGAAAGGGAATGAAATTAGCATTTCAGAAGCCAAAGGTTCAGAATAAGTGGGAAAGAGTAAATATGAAAGATTGGGTGTATGCTAACTATTGAGGAATGAATCTATTAATGGTTGTAGAAAGGTCCATTAAGAGAAGTAGTTGATTATACCGTTCAAAGTCCTTAAGGCAGGTGGTGAGGTTGTGACTTGTGAGGATTCAGGATGCAAGAAACAGGAGCCATGTGGCAGTTGGAGATAGCCTCTGGAGCTCAGAAGTCCCTGAAGCATAAGAGTCAGAAAAAAATGACCTGGATTTCAGACTGATGAAGAAGCCCCTGATGAAGGCCCAAGAGCAAAGCCAGTAAAATACCCAAATGTGGCATATAGGTTGTCTAAAACCTGAAGAGTTCAGTCTTTACTACCCAATCTAAAAGTTTCTACCACCATGATCTCATACAACTTAGTTCATAGTATATAATCAATTTAGAGGTGTATATCAACACCTTCAGAAAGAAAGACCCCTTTCAGATCTCTCCCTTCTAAACTGGGCAACATGAAGGGGAAATAGTTTTTTAAAAAACTGAAAATCTCAGCTAGTCTGGAAAGTATGGAAAATTATGTAGTAATTTGTAACAAATGTACAATGATTGCATTTCTGCCACATATGAATGATTGTTAACTGTCTTCCAAGTTTAGACTGATTTCCCCTCAGTGGAAAAAGATGCTAAGACTCAAAGAATACCCTTCCACACTCTGAATTGCTAGGGAGAATCAATTTTAAAAGTATTATGCCTTGCAATATAATACCAGTCACTGTGCTAAGCATTGGGCATCAATTTCAAAGAACTAATGTTGTGCCCAGAGAAGTATCCCAATAAATGAGTCTTGAGCCAACAATGCAAGATGCAAAGGGACTTTATTGTCTAGCTTGAGCTAGGGTATCTCACGAAAAGTTAGTGAGGGACCGGAGCTGCGCCTGGGCTAGAGTTTTTATGGAGTAGTAGTCAGAATGGAACAGGGTAGAGAAATGTCCTTAGGTTAGGAAATCTTGTAGATAAGGGGAATGTCCTAAGGTAGGTAAGGTGAATTCCTGAAGGGAAGAGATCCTGGGGAGAAGGGGAAGGTCTTCTAGGTAGATAAGGTCAGTCCTGGGAGACAGGAGGTCTACAAGGTTTGGGATTCCTGTGGATAATTCTATTTCACCATAATGTCATATAAGGGTCGGGCCCATAATGTCATACAGGGGTCAGGATTTTTAATTCTGACTCTTTCTAGGTTCCACACTAACAATCATTATTCTCAAAGAACTTAATTTCATATGAGAGACACAGGAAGTACATACATATAAATGTAGTAAGTCTCTGGACTCTTACCTAGATGAGACCACCTACATTTCCTCCTCAGGGCTTTAGGGTACCCCTGAAAGTGATGTTATTTTCTCCAATATTATCAGCTCATACCCTCATTCTGTGTTCCTCCCATTGTGTGAAGTGAAGATTTAAGGGGAGCTTGAAATATCAAGGTACACCCACTTTAGACACTATTCAGAAAGACCAAGGAAAACCATCTTTAAAATGGAATATTTTTATTGAGAAATGTGAAGCAATGTCTCGCATCATGGACCTAAAACAATGTTTCCCATATTTACAGAGAGAGAGAGAGAGAGAGAGAGAGAGAGATGTGTGGTCATGTCTCAGGTCATGGACCAGAGACAAACTGATCCCTGATTTACAGAAAAACTCTTAACTTATAGGAAAATACTGTTGTACCCAAGTTTTGATACCCAGATTCGATCGTGGCAGGAAGAATCACACTAACACTGCAATATGCAAGAAGAGACCCATATATTTTGCTAGCAGAGAAGCTAGGGTCAGTGGCAGAGAGGAAGGTTGGCCAGTCTGATCCCCGAGGCATCTCCAGCCAAGGGTTTATATAGAAAGGTTTGGGGAAGGGGGCTGGTGCATACAAAATTATCAAGGTAGTGTCAGGGACAGGTGGTCAGGAAGCATATGGAGAGGGGGTTTCAGGGTCAGGGGTCAGGAAGCATTTGGGGGGTTTCAGGATTAGGGGTCAGGAAGCACTTGATCAAACATTCATAAAAAGGGGTAAATATGCATCAGGTTAATAAAACATTCCCACGGAGGTAGATCAGGGTAATAAACATTCCCAGGAAGGGTAGTAAACATTTCTCAAGGAGGTGTTAAGATAGCTTTAGCTGGGAAACGTTTTTTAGATTTGTCATGGGGGGAGGTGAGGGAACAGAAAATATTTGGGGCTGGAGTTTTGATTTTTAGGCTTATCAATACAATTGACTTATTTTACACATTCAAGCCTTCCTTCAAATTAACGTTTTAAGAAAAATAGTCAAGAGTTGGAGACCAATGTTTTAATCCATAAATAAAGGACAAGAATATTAAGTTGAGTAGCTTTGTAGTGGATATAAAGAGAGGAAGAGTTCAGAACTGGATTTCTGGGAGGAGCTGACAAGAGGATCATTCCAGCCATTGGACTTGACCTCCGGGAAGAAGTCTCTGATACAAAGGGAGAGACTTCTAAGACAAAAGAGTACTTAAGATTTAATCACTGGGTACTTCAAGGTCAGTCTAGGACACTTCCCTAAGGCAAGTTCCCAAACAAACTCCAAAGACCCAACCCCAAATACTTAAAGCTATTAAGCTTTTGTCCTTCTGGGAGAAGGATGAGGGTAGGGAAATCTTGTAGATGGATGGGGGGTGGGGGTGGGCAGGAAACCAGTTTTTATTAACTTCTTGGAGATATTAATAACTATTAATAACATGAGAATAACACTAATTTCTCATTCCACACACCACTGTTAACTCAGTAATTAGTACCCTAGTTGGTTTCATTTAGCAATTAACATCAATTAATTTTTATAAAGAAATATTTATTGTAAAGTTATGGCAAGAAAAGAAGTTACAACATCTGAGAGCATATTCTCCCCTATATATTCCAGTCCCTGTGAATATTAGACTCACCTACTAGTTTCTACACAGCATTTCCCCCCATCAGGTTTACTTACAAATGTGGCATAGCCAATGGATGAATTAACCCATATTTTTGCCACCACTAGACTTGGCTAAGCATGCCATTCAGGGTTCTGTTCCTCACTGTTTGGCTTTTAACAAATCCCAGTATGAACTGAAGCTCCCAGAGTTTTAGTGGCTTACTCTCCTGATTTTTCAAAGCTCACATGATCATAGCCATGTCTAATCTCCACCAAAAATTGGTATAGAACAGATTCAATAGAGATAGAAGTAATAGCAGAGCTATGGTTGACTCCAGGTAAGAGAGAGTCCAAGGCTCCTCTCCCACTCAAAGGGATATAGCAGCTCACCTTCTTTTTCCAGTGCCAGACAAACCAGAAAGAGTCAGATCCAAGAGATTGCCCTCTGTTTGGAAAGTGACTTCTGAATGCACATCATTTCTATCTCACAGCAAATCAAAAAGGCTCCTCTTCACTATGTGACTAGTAGACTGGATTCTCACCTGTTTCCAAAGTTCATAGGATTGATTACATCAACTGAGTATACTGTAAATGCTCATATGACTTGGCAGGCTCATTGGTTCATTACAGGTACCTGTTATATGATGTATATACAGAAAAAATATATAAATATAAAGAGAATAAATACAAAGCAATAAAGTACAAATACTGTAAGTACAAAAGTTAGAGAGGGACAGTACTAGCTGCTGGGGAATGAAATGTTCCCAAAGGAAAAGATGGGATAAGAGGTAGGGGAAGGGAGATGTCAGGATATTGATGGTTGGGAAAGCATTATAAAAAAAATAAAGGCAAGAACAAGTATAATTGTATAATTAGGATTTTTAAATGGATTTCAGGCTCTTCCTGAACATCAGAGAGATAGATGTCCTGAGGAAAAAACTGTCATCTAAAGAATGAGAGGGTAGACTATTAATATTAAAAATGATAAAGGCTTGTTTGAGTTCTGCTGAGTTTAAGGGTTTTTTTTTTTCTTTCAAGTTCAAAGTTCTGAGCAGGTATGGGGTGAATTTCTTCCCCAGAGTTCAGTTTTTAATCACAAGCAAGTCTGAATAGGCCATTCGGCCCCATTAAGGGTAAACGCTAGGTCCACGTGGTGTCGGGTCATTGTAGAAATCCCACGTGTAGAGCTTGTGTGGGTGGCTAAATTAGGTCTTTAGAGAAAACACGTGGAAGGCTAGAATGCAGGCCATTAGCAAACCAAGAGAAGGGGTAGGGGGGACAATACCAAATCCTAAGGAGCAGTGGTGGAGGTCTCCGAAGATCTCAGCAAAATCGGCAGGTCATCGCTGTTGGGGCTCGGGGTTCTAGGCTGGAAGCGGTCAGGATCAGCAGCATCAGCAGCATCAGCAGCAGGAATGGAGATCAAGTCAGGAGATCGGCAGTAGGAATGGAGGTCAAGTCATGGAGTCAGGAGAGCAGCGGCAGAGACACACTGGCTGGGCTCCGGCATTCTATCAGAGCCAGCAAGGGCCACCAGGCCCGGGGCATTGAGCAAAATAATTAGCAGCCCAGCCCCAATTAAAACCATTGTCTCTCTTCCCCGTAAAACAGCCTCTAGGCTGGGGAAAATCGGGGGAGGACTGGGCAAGGAAAAAAATCGCTTCTGAGACTCTGGGTCCCAGAGCCACATGGCTTCTTCTTAGGCTATCTAGAAAATTGAAAGTTCGAATTACTCCTAGCTGGCTCACCAAATTATTAATATTAAAAATGATAAAGGCTTGTATAAATATATAAATTAGTATTTTAATTAAAGCCATGTTGATAGATAAAGTTATCAGACCACCCGCTTGTAAGCATTCAAAACTGCCGCCGCCTCCATTACTGTCTCCTGTTTCCTGGAAGCGCCTACTCCCAAAAGAGGCCACTTCCTCCTAACCCAGGAGATTTAAACTCTCCCCTGTGTCAAGACGTCGGAGATGGAAATCAGTTGGACCATGTTGGATCACGGGAAATGTAGTTTTATACATTTCCCAAATTTCACTTTTTACAAGACCCACAATTGAGAGATAATCTAGAGGAAGAAGGGAAGCACAGTAGCAGTATTTCCTCACTCAGGGATTTGAAGCCGCTATTTTTCACCTGATAATAACCATAGAGGTCTGTTGTCTTCTAGGAGTATGTATTGTGGAAATTCACTAGACCCTGGTCACTTCAGGTCTCCTCACTCATCTATGAGACTACATTCCCAGATACCTTTGCCTTTTGGACTGAGTCTGAACTATGGAAGGCTCAACCCTGGAATTTACTTAAATCAGCACCAACTTCTCCTTGGTTTAGCATTTCTTTACCTTTACCTTTAGCATTCCTGATTCTGTCTACAAACCTGTAAGAGAGGAAATTCAGTAAGATGATGGACTCTCAGTGAATCATTAAGATAGTATCAAGGAGCTTTTCCATCAAAATAAGCCCGAGGTCAGATAGATAGGATTGAAACACTCTTTGCAATGTTTGGAACCAGATTGAAGAATCAGGATTGACTTTGTAAATAGAGCATTCAAATTAGCTAGCTTTCCTGAGATAAGATTTTAACTCTCAAGCAACCAGCCAATGGTAAATGAGGGAAAGGACCATCTTCTTGTCAGGGACTAGGATAAATGGTGGCCCCAGCATTTTGTATCTCTCTTGCTGCCTGTAACACTTGTAAAAATGACTCTTGAGTACCAGTTCTTGGGAAGATCAAATGAAAGAGCCTTTGACACACTAAACAGCTGAGTTCAAGATTCTTTGAGTAGGTAGTTGTTTCTTTCAAACCTTTACAGGAAGACAACCACGCCCTTCCCCCCTCCCCCCAAAATCCTCTTTGTCTAGTTTTTAACTCTAATTTGCTGTCCAAAATCTGGACCGTTATATTGTACCTAAATTCCTATAAGGTTCTTGGTGGGTGGAAGGGTCACTGCTAGCCCTCATTACCTAATTGCCAATCAATTATTTTGTATTAATTTCCTGCTCTGTCCTCTTTGTGGTTCTCTGCTATGAAAGGCCCCTACACTGTAAGGGGCATCCAATAGTTTAATGTTCTGGCATTAGATTGCCTGTTAGTCCCTAATAAAGATGCATAATTTACTTCTAAATTCTATGCTGCCTCAACTTATATTTGATGTAAATTCTGGCCTGCCTCAGTTTATAACATCTAAGACATTATAGAGAACTTTTCAAGACTTCTCAAATAAAGGACAGTCACCCAAATTCTGGTCATTTACTTGGACACAAAAGTCAGAAGGAAGCTAAAAAGTACTATCAACAATTATGAAGTCCTGAGCAAAAAACTTAAAACCATAGGAACATAAATTATTTTTTCTCACTGTTCCCCATTGAAGGCAAGGAATATCAAAAAGAAAAATAATTTTGGATGTGAATATCTGACGAGAGTATTGTCTAAGAATGAGATTTGGATTTTAGAACCATGGCTTAAAATGTAGGGATTACAGATGGCTGGCCAGAGATGGCCTAACAAAGGTGATTAAAATGTATTTATTTTGTGTTTTATCAAGCTATAAAAAAGGACTTTGGATAAGAAAGAAAGAAAGAAAGAAAGAAAGAAAGAAAGAAAGAAAGAAAGAAAGAAAGAAAGAAAGAAAGAAAGAAAGAAAGAAAGAAAGAAAGAAAGAAAGAAAGAAAGACAGGAGAGAGAGGAGAGAAATACAAAGAAGGATGGATTGATAAATGGGAATATAGATGAATGGATAGATGGATGATGAATGGATGGATACGTGGATAGATAAATGTATAGATGGATACATAGACTAAAATAAAGATAGAAAGATAGATTGATAGATAGATAGATAGATAGATAGATAGATAGATAGATAGATAGATGAGAGAGAGANGATAGATAGATAGATAGATAGATAGATAGATAGATAGATAGATAGATAGTTGAGAGAGAGAGAGAGAGAGAGAGAGAGAGAGAAACATTTATTAAGTCCATACTATGTGCCAGACATTTTGCTAGAAACTGGGCTTACAAATTCAAAAATGAGGTTTTCTGCCCTCTAAATGCTAACATTCTAATCGAAAAAGACAATACATAGCAGAGTGTGGTGGGAAGATGGTTTTTGATCTGGAGTATCCTATGTGGCTCTAATGGCTGCTTAGCATACTTTTTTTCTATTAGCAATGCTATTGTTAACTTAATTACTTTTCTGAGAAAAATAAGTAGAAGGGTAAGGAGGAGGGAAGCCACAGAGGCAGGGCAGGTGGCAAGAAGCCTGGGTAGGCCCAGATTTCTAGTAAATAGCTAGATGGAATGTGCAGCCTGGCCTGGGCCCAACTAGATATAATGGGCTAGCTAAGTTTGGACCCACTTGCTCACCAAACAGGCTAGCTCAATGCCAGGGCCCGGCTCCCAAACCGAGTGTGTTAATTGTGCAATAGGTCATTCTGTGATGGTTTCTGGACTCTGGGGATCAGTAAGTAGCTGTTACAGGTAGGGAGAAGATAGTAGTTGCCAGGAAGATGCCCTCAATTCTATTAAATCCATGTGGAACAGGGCCCTTCGAGGATCCTTCCTCTGGAACACGCCACATCCATCATCATCCTCATCCTATGAGCAGGATGAGGAGGAGGTCAAACCCCAAGCAGGAAAGCCCTGATTATGTGTGGGAGGCCTTATCCCTCTGTCGCCAGGCCTCTGACAAACAAGGAGTTTTCAGGCCCAAGCCAGTCAAACCAGAAATATGTCGCAGAACTTCAGGTTAATCGAGGTGCCTCAGTTTCCTCCTTCCTGGAAGAAGTGTAGGGACACAGGATTGTGCCAGGAGGCAGATGGGTCCTGATAGCAGAGATCATGACATGCCTAGTGTGATCTAATTGCCTGAAACCAGAATGAGCTAAAATAAAAAAATATATAGAAATAAATTGATTAAAGACTATTTCTTAAAGTTAAACAAAACAAATAGTAATTCCCAGTCATGAAATATTAGAAACCCATTGTATATTATGTCAAAGAATTGTTTATTTCAACCCACCACCCCCATCCTTAGTTGTTTGGGGAAGGGAGAAGAGGCACAGGGAGAGACATGATTTTAAATGTTCATCAACAGATTTCACGAAACCTTTCTAGGGGTTCTTGATGCTGTCAGAGGCAGGGCAGGGCTACAGGGTGAGGAACTGAGACCAGAAATAATGAGGCAAGATTTGAAAGTCTGGGCAGGTTTCTCCAGTTGGGTCTAGAATCTGAAGAGTATCTGGACAACTGGGATAATAATGACTTCTGGGTGGCACTTTGAAGTTTATTTAGCAAGAGCTATTATCACAAGATGCAAGGTAAGTTGGGTAAGTAGCAGGATCCCCATTCTTCAGATGAGGCAACTGAGGCTTGGAGAAGTATTCAAACCCAGAGTTCGTGGCACCAAGGACAATAATCTTCATTTCCTTCCCTAGCTCTATTTTTAAAACTACAACCATCCACCAAAACAAAAATTCCCAAAAAACAAAATCAGCAAAACAAAAATGAATGAAATTTAAATAATAAATATATGAATTCATGAATTTCAAATTAGTTATAATTTAGGGGGGATTAGCAGATAGGAGCTTTTATAAATTCATAATTAAAATTTCCATGTTCTCTTTTGATCTCATTTTCTTAGGAGTATTTTCATTACTTTTCTTATTGTCATACTTAGTATTTGCATGCTTAGAGTGGATAATATAAATTATATATATATATATATATACATATATTGTTTATCTAATTCTTTCTTTGCTTTGCCTTATATAAGGTTTCTCACATTTCTTTGTAGTCTTCATATTTCTTATTTCCTCCAGCACAACAATATTCTCCAACTTGTTTGTCCAATTTTTAGCTTTACAGACTGTTTGAAGTTTGGAGTTATTGCATCTGAGGCTATATCTAGAAGTCTTTTCATTATACCATTTATTTACTTTTTAAAACTTTTATTCATTTTTCTTTATTTTTATATAGTTTTTACTTCCTGATGCAATGTACACACACACACACACACACACACACACAATATTTGTTTATATTTAAAGCAAATGAATAATCAAGGATAATAAATGGTCCCATGCCTCCGTGGCATGCATTACTTGAAAAAATGTAGGAAATAAAACAAAATGAAATAAAATAAACACTTAATAAACATCAAATGTTATTGGAGGATGTTGGCAGCCTTCACAAAATTGGCTAATCCAAATGGGTGCCACAATCACCAAAGCAGCCTGCAATCCCAATTATAGATGAAGCAGGTTCATTGAGGCTTTGCCCCAAATGTTAAGATGAGAGAGGTATTTTCCCCCCTTCCTCATGCCTCATTTCTATCAGTCCTTACCCTTAGAGGGAGAGTAGGGGAAGGTGAATCCTAGAAAAGAGAGAAGGAAAAAAAAGGAGATCAGGGTCATCAGCTGGAAGAGGTTGGAGAAGAGGATAGAGTGACCCTCTGCCAGTTCCCCTTCACCTATGGTCAGACTCTCTATGATGATGATGATGATAATAATAATAATAATAACTACTACTACTACTACTAACATGTATATGGCACTTTCTATGTGCCAGACATTATAGTATACAAATTTTATCTTATTTGATCCTCACAACCTTCCTGAAAAGCAAATGTCATTATTATGCCCTTTTTACAGAGGAGGAAACTTGGGCAAATCCAAGTTAATACAACAAATAAAGGTCTGAGGCTGGATTTGAACTCCAATCATCCTAACTCCAGACCCAGGGCTCTATCCAAGGTGCCACTTAGTTACCCTGTACATCACTTAACTGTCCTATAGTCATCCCCTATACATGACAGCAAACCCTCCTCTATACACACACACACACACACACACACACACACACAATTCTGTCCTCTGTATCATTGTAGCTCCACCAAAAATATGTTTTGGCTCAGGTGAAAAAATCCCTGAAGACATTTCTTTCACAATCTTTCCAGAAGATAGAACAATTATTATTTCAGAGACAAATGGACTCCAGTTATAGTATGAGACATACATTTTCAGACACAGCCACTACAATTGGAACTGACTTGGCATAGCCTGTGTGTGGGACTTGTAGTCAGAGGACCTGGATCCAAATCCTGCTTATGTCACTTGCTGACTTTGGCAGTCACAATCTATTTTTTTTAACTCTTAGCTTCTGTCTTAGAATCACTATTGCGCATCAGTAAAGGCTAGGCAAATGCCCAGGGTTACCCAGATAGGAATATCTGAAACCACATTTGAACCCAAGTCTCTATCCACTTTATCTTTCTAAGTCTCAGATTATTGCTGATTTTTTTTCTACTCATAAAGTAAAAAGTTGGACTGCTTTCCCTCTAAGGTCCCTTTCAGTCCTAAATCTATGTATCCCTAAATGCATTCCTATGATATTTTCATTGGTTTGACTGCTTCTTATATATATATATATATAT